>NW_026576383.1:102500-109126 GCF_028641065.1 Leucoraja erinaceus
GGTGACTGAGTTGTTGGGGAAGTGTGGACACCAGGGTGGGGGTGCAGGGTAAGATGGGAGTTTCCATCAGTATACTCATCTCCCTCTCAAAGTGCCACATTTCCCTTTTACCCCCTTCAGCCCCACCCTGTCCCATTACACCTGTATATCTCCCTCAAGCTTTACATTTCACAGCTCCTCGCCTTCTGAAACATTCTTACCTCTCCATCTCCAGCCGTTGTCACTTACTCCACAATCAACCCCTCACCTTATCCACCCATCACTTGCTAAGCATTACCTCACCTTACCTCACTTTCCCACCTTTCCCCCACTCCAGTCTGAAGGATTACAAACAGATACATCTATCCATTTGCTCCTCACATGCTGCCTGGCCCACCAAGTTCCTCCAGCTCTCAAAATTCACTTTTAAAACAGCCAAAGAACATTTTAAATATTTGGGAATTGAAATCAATAGAAAATATCAAGCTATGTATAACGCTAATTATAGTCCCTTACTTCAGAAATTAAATACTTTAATTAAATTCTGGAAAACGCTCCCTATGTCTTTAATAGGTCGAATAAATGCTATAAAATTATCTTTATACCACCGATTCTATACCTATTTCAATCATAGAAACATAGAAATTAGGTGCAGGAGTAGGCCATTCGGCCCTTCGAGCCTGCACCGCCATTCAATATGATCATGGCTGATCATCCAACTCAGTATCCCGTACCTGCCTTCTCTCCATACCCCCTGATCCCCTTAGCCACAAGGGCCACATCTAACTCCCTCTTAAATATAGCCAATGAACTGGCCTCAACTACCCTCTGTGGCAGAGAGTTCCAGAGATTCACCACTCTCTGCGTGAAAAAAGTTCTTCTCATCTCGGCTTTAAAGGATTTCCCCTTTATCCTTAAGCTGTGACCCCTTGTCCTGGACTTCCCTAACATCGGGAACAATCTTCCTGCATCTAGCCTGTCCAACCCCTTAAGAATTTTGTAAGTTTCTATAAGATCCCCTCTCAATCTTCTAAATTCTAGAGAGTATAAACCAAGTCTATCCAGTCTTTCTTCATAAGACAGTCCTGACATCCCAGGAATCAGTCTGGTGAACCGTCTCTGCACTCCCTCTATGGCAATAATGTCCTTCCTCAGATTTGGAGACCAAAACTGCACGCAATACTCCAGGTGTGGTCTCACCAAGACCCTGTACAACTGCAGTAGAACCTCTCTGCTCCTATACTCAAATCCTTTTGCAATGAAAGCTAACATACCATTCGCTTTCTTTACTGCCTGCTGCACCTGCATGCCTACCTTCAATGACTGGTGTACCATGACACCCAGGTCTCGCTGCATCTCCCCCTTTCCCAATCGGCCACCATTTAGATAATAGTCTGCTTTCTTGTTTTTGCCACCAAAATGGATAACCTCACATTTATCCACATTATACTGCATCTGCCAAACATTTGCCCACTCACCCAGCCTATCCAAGTCACCCTGCAGTCTCCTAGCATCCTCCTCACAGCTAACACTGCCCCCCAGCTTAGTGTCATCCGCAAACTTGGAGATATTGCCTTCAATTCCCTCATCCAGATCATTAATATATATTGTAAATAGCTGGGGTCCCAGTACTGAGCCTTGGGGTACCCCACTTGTCACTGCCTGCCATTGTGAAAAGGACCCGTTTACTCCTACTCTTTGCTTCCTGTTTGCCAGCCAGTTCTCTATCCACATCAATACTGAACCCCCAATATATCCCTATATAATCAATCCCTATATATCTACCAAAAAAAATTTTTTTTTAAACTGGACTCGGACATTATAACATTTTATATGGGACTATAAATCCCACAGAATACTAATAACTCACTTGAGCAAAACTAAAGAATTGGGTGGTTTAACACTTCCTAAATGTATGTACTATTACTGGGCAGTAAATGTCAAAAATATGATCCACCTGATGGACAATTCTGCCCAGCAGGTGGATTGGTTTATAATGGAGTGAGAGGACTGCTCCCCTTGTAATATTGGAGCTACTCTCCTCTCACCAATCAACTTGAATAACACTAATTATAATAAAAATCCAATTATACACAGTACAATTAGAACCTGGAAACAAATAAAACATAACCTAACATTAAGAAATCTATATCTGTTATCTCCAATAGTTAATAATACACCGTTTAAACCCTCTGTTATAGATAAATCATTTACACAATGGAACAGAATAGGAATTTTACTTCGGAGTCACGTGAGTGACCACGTGAAGATGGCCGTCCAGGCGCATGCGGGTCATCTCGTCAGACGCATTGCGCTGCCACCGCGATAGGAGGTGTGGAACCTCTAAGCGGTGAGTGAAGGAAAACATGGACGTAAGTCTTTTCTACTTATACTTTCAGGCTGCTTTTCTTCAGAGACTGCGTGCAGAGACACAGGCAAGTCTTATGTATGGAGAAAGGTGGGAGGAAGAATAGTAAGCGCATCGCAGTAAGCACTCAATAAGACAACGTGTCTGAGAGTAGCAGGCGCCTGACTAAAAAGTCGATTGTAAAGAAATAACTATTTTACACGGGAGGGGAAAAGTCCTGTTGAAACTTCCATAGGGAGCAAGGCCATAAAGAAATAACAGACCTGGAAGACTATGAGGAGTCTGAACTATAGAATTTATAAACTGGAATTCCTCAAGGGTAAAACTAACTCCAGAAGGAGTATAAAAGACGCGGGCTTAAAGAGCAACCACATGGAACACCCAGAAGAGGTTCTGGGAAACGTTGGCCCAGATTTGAGCCAGCGAACGAAATGCCTGATGATAAAGATAAATATATGGGCTGACCTGACACGGAGGCAGCACCAGAAATGTCTGAAAGACAATACAGGCGTTGGTCTACAGGAGACACAGAATATGGAGCAGCACCCAAAAGTGGGCTGCCAATATACAGCTCAAATGAAGAGCTTGATGTAGCCAAAGAGGGACAAAAAAGCGTCGGCCTATAATAGAGCCATCGCATGAAATACCTGATGATGAATATCCAAGTGAAACCCATTATGAGGAGGAATATCCAGAATACTCTGATAATGAACCAGTTGAGGGCCAGAACCCAAAGCAAAAAAGAAAAATGCCAGTGCTGGTCCAAAAGTTCTATAGTCCCAGACACAAGGGACAACCTCTTCCAGAGGAAATAGCAGAGAGTATAAATTACCTGCTTTCCCATCAATCACAAGATGCAACAATGGATGAAGTTATGAACAAATATGAAATCCCGCAGACCTGTGCTCTGCTTGGAGTGCCAGCTGTTAACAAAGAAGTGTGGAAGTATATGGGCATTGTAGTAAGAGCTCAAGAAATGAGATTCCAGCGGGAATTAAGATTGATTGGGTCAAATATTACGGCATTTGTCAAAGATCTGGAAGAAGGAAATGTGACAATGGCACAACAGGATGTAATGGGAATGATGTGGAATGCACTTTTTGAAATAAACTGTATTTGTAAAACTGCGTTAAGACCTAACATACATCCTAAGTTTGCAGGGCTCTGTAAACCATCTAATATACAATTGCCAAATGTACTCATTGGAGAAGAGCTTGCCAAATAACTAAAGGTTCTCAACGAAGAATAAAAAACCATTGGGATGATGAAACCACCGATGTTTGCAGCACAGCTAGAAGGCAATATCCATACCGAAGGGGAACTGGTGATTGAACAAGTCGCTCGGACTCACATACAAGATATGGACATACAACCCCAGGACATGGAGGTCATGGTATTTCCACAAGGGGAAATGTACAAAAAGTTACACCAGTAAACTCTGAGGTAGGTGGCTCTGGTTCTGAAAGAAACATATCGGATGTATCATACTTACAAGTTGGGGGTAGGTTACAATTATTTTTAAAAGAATGGAAACTAATAACATCTGATGCATATATACTGTGCAGAATTATGGGGTTTAGAATTTAATTTTACCAGAATTAAAATCCACCTACACAACATATTACAAAAAGAATATATTCCTGCTCTAAAGAAGAGATGAGAAGAATAAAAATAAAAATTGAGATTTGGAGTAAAAAAGGGGTAATAGAGAAAACAACTTATCAAAACCATCACTTTGTATCTAGTATTTTCTCTAGAACAAAAAAGGATTGGGGGTACTAGAATCATTTTGGACCTCACAAGTCTTAACTCTTTCGTGCAGTATAAACATTTCAAAATGGAGACTTGTACTAATTTTTTGCAATTAATTTCAACAGAATGCTATATGGCAAGCATTGATCTCCAAGATGCACATAATTCTGTTGTGGTGCATGAGCAACATCGCAGATATTTGAAATGTGTCTGGATGTCTCAAATGTGGCAGTTTAAAGCCCCAGATTGTTTACTAAACTGTTGAAGTCAATTTTAGCATTGTTAAGAACTCAAGGCCATTTGATAATGGCTTCTTTGGATGACATTTTAATTGTGGGAGATACTGAAGCCATGACAGCAGCTTCTGTTTTAAAAAGTAAACCTCACATTTCAAAGAATGGGATTTGTCATTCATTCAGAGATATCCAGACTGATAACTACCAAAATTATTGATTACTTGGGGTTCACTATTAATTCAGAACACAAGACAGTGAGCTTACCCAAGGACAAAAAGTTGCAAGTGATTAAGGGTTGTAAGGAGTTAATTGCAGGCAAACAACCATCAATCAGTCAAGTAGCAAATCTAATTCGCAAGTTAATTGCTTCATTTCCAGCTGTTCAGTTTGGACCACTGCATTATCAGACAGCTGCAGTGCGCAAAGATATCAGTATTGGGAAGACATGCTGGACGTTACGATAGGCCTATACAACTAACTAACACAGCAATTGAGGATATAAAATGGTGGATTAAAAATGTGGATTACTCTTACAGGAAAATTCTGAATGAATCACACCCTACCATTTTATAAACAGATGCAAGTGCACTGGAATGGGGAGCTGCGGATGCCATCTCAAGCTGTGGAGGTAGATGGAATGCAGAGGAAGAACCTTTGCTCGAGACACATGGCATAAATTATCTTTAATTACTAAGTGTATTGGTTCACGAAGCCCGTCGATTTAAAAGTACTGCCGTTTGAGGTGCACAATTTGCGGGTGAATTTGTTGATGTGAATCGGTGTACTGGTTCACGATGCCTGTCGATTTGCTACGGGTCCAGTCATTGCTACACTGGATAGAATGATCATATCTGTGGGCTATAATAACATGTTTTGTTATGATTAGTCAAGCAGAGTAGACAGGGACACAGACCAAACTAGATGTTGCATATCCCATGGACCTTGGGTTGCGTGTGATCATGCATCTACACCAGTATGTCAAGGTCCCTAAGAGCATCATAGACTCTGACTAGCAATATTGTTAGTTACATTAAACCTCGTTAGAAGGAATCACTACGAACGTTCAGCAGTACGCCAATCCTCGGGGACTATTCCCGTAGCTCCAGATGGACTATTCCCGTACGGTTTGGGGCATGCTGCATGGGTGGCAGTGAGCCAGCAAATTCTATTTGGAACCCATCTATACTGTGCAGTCTAAACAAGTCAGATGTTACCCACCACCACTCATGCAAAAAGAAACGTAACCTCCCACCAACATGCGTTAGACCCACAACCCAAATGTTACATAGTGAACCAGACCCACCTACCTCCGTGTTAGTTGGATTCTGGATCGTTATTTCCTTCCACGATGTTTGGGTATTTGAGGTGCTGGTATGCGCCAGCTGCGCATCTTGGCTGTCGGCCGGTTCGGGCCATGTCCTAATAAAGACTTCCTGCCGGTTCTTTCAGTCCTCGAGCTGAAGGTGGTTCCCACAGACTGTCTAGTGCTGGTCGAGGCATACGGGTGCTGGCGTTGAAACGATGACTGTCTGTTTGCTGGTGGAGTCCAAAGTAGCCCCACAGCCTTCGACTCGTCGTCCTGATCCTTCACCTGCCTGGATAGGTCTTCTCCAAACAGTAAATAGGGCGGCTGCACATTACTGGACTTGTACAACCCTGCAAACTTGGGGTTGAGAACAGGACGAATGGCATTCTTGCGAAAGCAATTCATTTCAAATTGTGCATTACACAACAATGCCATTGCGTCCCGTTGAGCCTCAGATAATGCACAGCTCTCCACCGACCTGGCCACAGCTCTCCACCGACCTGGCCACTGCTGTCCACAGACCTGGCCACAGCTGTCCACCGACCTGGCCACAGCTGTCCACCGACCTGGCCACAGCTGTCCACCGACCTGGCCACTGCTGTCCACCGACCTGGCCACTGCTGTCCACCGACCTGGCCACTGCTGTCCACCGACCTGGCCACAGCTGTCCACCGACCTGGCCACAGCTGTCCACCGACCTGGCCACAGCTGTCCACCGACCTGGCCACAGCTGTCCACCCCGATGCCAGCAGATTCAGGATTCTCTGTAATTTGACCTCTTGGGCCAATGTAGCTCCAGATGGAACTGTTCACCGCCGGTACCTTGAGGGAGGCGCAGTTGCTGGGCGCATGGTACCTCATGGCTGTCTCCATCATCACCTGCTCTTGAAGCTGGTGGCAAGCAAGGTAATTAATGCTGGCCACCAGCTCTTCATCCAGCGGCTCCCCAACCAGCGACGACATTGCAAACTTGGAGACAATGGTT
>NW_026576384.1:0-90000 GCF_028641065.1 Leucoraja erinaceus
GCTGTTTCCGTAACGTATTTGTTTTACGAGACGGTTGTTAGCCCTGTGCTCAACCTCCAACCTGGAGGACCAGTGGATCGCTCTTTGTCTCGCCTCTACCCTTCGACCTGGCCGGCGTTGGAGACCCAAGAGAGTTTATTGTCATGTGCCCCAGATAGGACAATGAAATTCTTGCTTTGCTTCGGCACAACAGAACATAGTAGGCGTGTACACAGAACAGATCAGTGTGTCCATATACCATTGAATCTATATATACACACACACACACACACACATAAATAATCAGATAAAGTGCAATGGGCTATTAATGTTCAGAGTTTTGTTTGAGTTGAGTTTAATAGCCTGATGGCTGTGGGGAAGTAGCTATTCCTGAACCTGGATGTTGCAGTCTTCAGGCTCCTGTACCTTCTACCTGAAGGTAGCGGGGAGATGAGTGTGTGGCCAGGATGGTGTGGGTTCTTGATGATACTGCCAGCCTTTTTGAGGCAGCGACTGCGATAGATCCCCTCGATGGTAGGGAGGTCAGAGCCGGTGATGGACTGGGCAGGACCCTAACAGGAGACGAATCACCCGTTGGCATAGCTCTAGGGGTCACTGAGAAACACAAGCTCCCTGACCACGACAAGGATGCAATCTAACAGGGAGAAGCAAAAGGTACAGAAGTGTGAAAACGCACACCTCCAGATTCAGGGACAGTTTCTTCCCGGCTGTTATCAGGCAAGTGAACCATCCTACCACAACCAGAGAGCGGTCCTGAACTACTATCTACCTCATTGGTGACCCTCGGACTATCCTTGATCGGACTTTGCTGGCTTTTCCTTGCACTAAACGTTATTCCCTTATCATGTATCTGTACACTGTGGATGGCTCGATTGTAATCATGCCACTGACTGGTTAAAACGCAAAAGCTTTTCACTGGACCTCGGTACACGGGACAATAAACTAAACTGAACTTCTGCAGTTGTACAGGGCCCTAGTGAGACCACACCTGGAGTATTGTGTACAGGTGTACAGAGCCCTAGTGAGACCACACCTGGAGTATTGTGTACAGGTGTACAGAGCCCTAGTGAGACCATACCTGGAGTATTGTGTGCAGTTTTGGTCCCCTAATTTGAGGAAGGACATTCTTGCTATTGAGGGAGTGCAGCGTAGGTTTACAAGGTTAATTGAGGGATGGCACGACTGTCATATGCTGAGAGAATGGAGCGGCTGGGCTTGTACATTCTGGAGTTTAGAAGGATGAGAGGGCATCTCATTGAAACATATAAGATTTTTAAGGGTTTGGACACGCTGGAGGCAGGAAACATGTTCCCCATGTTGGGGGAGTCCAGAACCAGGGGCCACACACAGTTTAAGAATAAGGAGTAAGCCATTTAGAACGGAGACGAGGAAACACTTTTTCACACGGAGAGTTGTGAGTCTGTGGAATTCTCTGCCTCAGAGGGCGGTGGAGGCCGGTTCTCTGGGTACTTTCAAGAGAGAGCTGGATAGGGCTCTTAAAGATAGCGGAGTCAGGGGAAATGGGGAGAAGGCAGGAACGGGGTACTGATGGGGGATGATCAGCCATGATCACATTGAATGGCGGTGCTAGCTCGAAGGGCCGAATGGCCTCTACTCCTGCACCTATTGTCTATTGAACCCTTCGGCTGCCTGCTGGCTCAGGTCAACCTCTGGGACAAAGGGCAGGGGCTGATGGAGTCAATCAAGGATCAGCACTATTCAGCTGAGAGCACTAAGTGTTAAAAATGCAAATTATTAGACGCTCAGAGTCATCAACGCATTCGCTGGTGGTGAATGATTTTCCGCAAGATCGCAGTCAATACATCGGCTGAAAACAAAATTCATCTTTCATTTTTAACAGCGTAGGATAAATCATTGACACAGGGGAAATGTACGAAGACCAGTGGATATTCGGGCCGTAGAGAGTCTCGGACCAGAGGCCACAGCCTCAGAATAAAAGGACGTACCATTAGAATGGGGATGAGGAGGAATTTCTTTTGGAAGAATGGAAGAACGAGGGAGGGGACCTCATTGAAACTTGCCTAATAGTGAAAGGCCTGGATAGACTGGATGTTGAGGGGATGTTTCCACTAGTGGGAGAGTCTAGGACCAGAGGGCACAGCCTCAGAATTAAAGGATGCAATTTTAGCAGGAATTTCTTTCGTCAGAGTGTGGTGAATCTGTGGGATTCATAGCCACAGACGGCTGTGGAGGCCAAGTCAATTGGTACAAGACAGAGATAGATAGATTCTCGATTAGTACGGGTGTCAGGGGTTATAGGGAGAAGGCAGGAGAATGGGGTTAGGAGGGAGAGATAGATCAGCCGTGATTGAATGGCGGAGTGGACTTGATGTATTGTAACATTTAAGAAACAGTTAGACAGGTACATGGATAGGACAGATTTGGAGTAATAGGAACCAAATGCAGGCAGGTGGGACGAGTGTAGCTGGGACATTGTTGGCCGGTGTGGGCAAGTTGGGCCGAAGGGCCTGTTTCTACACTGTATCACTCTATGACTATGAAGAAGCATTGGGGTAATTCACGAACCTCCAGATTCAGGGACAGTTTCTTCCCGGCTGTTATCAGGCAACTGAACCACAAACAGAGAGCGGTCCTGAACTATTATCTACCTCATTGGTGACCCTCGGACTATCCTTGATCGGACTTTGCTGGCTTTACCTTGCACTAAACGTTATTCCCTTTATCATGCATCTGTACACTGTGGACGGCTCGATTGTAATCATGTCTTGTCTTTCCGCTGACTAGTAAAGGGCCAGTCCCACTTGGACGACCTAATCCACGAGTTTAATCCACAAATCTCTCCCTGCACGGGAGACCTGACCTTTTCTTTGTTGGGTCTCCGTTATCGTTGGGGCTGCAACGAGGAGCGGCCTCCAACAGGAGAAGACCGGGGACTCTGGTGCCGACGACTCACCTCACCGTCGCGGAGCTGGCCGAGTCCGGAGCGGGTAGAGCGTTGGTGGAGCGCTGCTGCTGCTGCTGCGGCCCGACCTCTGGAGATTCGGAGGCTGCAACTGCGGGTTTGGCGGACGGCGGCACCGGGAGCCCGCGGGTCCCTGGAGGGAGACCGCTTTTCAGGGCTCTCGCAACGGCGACTTCTCCCGCCCGAGTTGCGGGGTTGAAGAGCTCCTGGAGCGGGGCTTACATCACTGCCCCGCGCGGCTTGGAACGGCCGCGGGACTCTGCGAGTGCACGCCGGGGACTCTAACACCAAGACCCGGTGTGCGACCTCGCACCACCCGGCGTGGCTTTAATGGCCGCGGGACAATCGCCATCGCCAGCCGGGGGCTTTGACTTTGACATCAGGGGGAGTGCAGGGGAGAGATACTTTTTTTGGCCTTCCAATGTGATGGATGTTTATGTAAATTATGTTGTGTCTTGGGTCTATTTGTGTGTAATGTATGGCTGCAGAAACGGCATTTCGTTTGGACCTCAAGGGGTCCATATGACAATTAAATTGAATCTCATCTTAAATCTTGGAAGACTCTAGACGAGTTGAAAAAAATGTCAAGGTAGTGTTGACTCGCCGAAGTGAAAGACTTCCTACGACCACGTCTACTACGACCCCCCCCCTCGACCTCAGTCTTCCACACCCAAGACCAACTACAACTAGCTACGAGTTGAAAATAATCACATAATAAAATGATTTCATGTTTGCAATTTTTTCACGGGCCAGTTACCGACCTACGAGTAAAACGTTCCATGCCGAACTTTTTTAAAATCGTGGATATTTTTTATCAGGCCGTAAAAAACGCCGCGACCTACAGGAGGCTACGGGTACGCGGAGACCACTCAAGACCATGAGGAAGAGTTACGAAGACCTCCCACCACCTCGTGGCAACCATGCTGCGCGTACGAGTCAAGGGCAAACTCGGCAGAGGTCACACAACACACAATACAATTTATTTGTCACTTGAACCTCATAGAGGCTCAAATGAAATGTTGTTTCTGCAGTCATACACAGAAGGAAAATAGACCCAAGACACAACACAATTTACACAGACATCCATCACAGCGCATCTCCTCCTCGCTGTGATCAAAGGCAAAAAACTTATCTCTCCCCTGCACTCCCCATTCCCCCCCGGTGTCAGAGTCAAAGCCCCCGGCGGGCGATGGCAATTGTCCCGTGACCATTAACGCCGCTCCGGGTGATGCAAGGCCTTGTTGTTGGAGCCCCCGGCGGGCGATGGCAATTGTCCCGCGGCCATTAAAGCCGCGCCGGGTGATGCAAGGCCACGCTCCGGGTCTTGTTGTTGGAGCCCCCGGCGGGCGCTGGCAAAGTCCCGCAGCCGTTGAAGCCGCGCCGGGCGGTGATGCAAGGCCCAGCTCCAGATCATCCTCGACCCCGCGACTCGGGCGGGAGAAGTCGCCGTTGTGGAAGCCCCGAAAAGCGTTCTCCCAGCAGGGACCCGCGGGCTCCCGGTGTCACCGTCCACCAGACCTGCGGTTGGAGCCTCCGAATCTCTGGGGGTCGGGTCACAGCAGGACAAAAACGGGACAAAAAAAATAACAAAAAGGCAGACGGACTGCAGAGGCCATTAGTCGCGATGCCCACCGTTCTCACAGGTCGTGAATTAGGTCATGAAAGTGGGACGGGGCTTTAGCACGCAGCAGTGAAAAAGCTTTTCACTGTACCTCGGTACACGCGACAATGAACTAAACTGGTAAAGGGCCGGTCCCACGAGCATGCGACTCCATGCGGCAAGCTCAACCTAACGTGGTCGCTTGAGCCGTACGGCCTCGCGGTGCCGGTCCCACTTCGATCGGCGGAGCCGTATGGCGTTGTTGTCCCGACATCGCGCGGGGCTCCGAAAAACTGACCGTGTTCAAAAATTCCCGCAGCCGCCTCGATGCCGTACATCACGCGCTAACGTCCCGCGGACTTCGCTCGAACTTCACCTCACTCATTCGACCTCCGCGCGGCCCCCGCTTCCTGTTTAGCCGCGCTTGCTGCATGCTGGTGGGACCGGCCCTTTATACTTGCCAACACTGTCCATGGTTGAGAATTTCCGTTCAACAGACATTTATTTTTCAGGGGCCATTAAACAGAGGCCCAGACTCACAAAACCCACGCAGATAAACGTCGACCCTTGCGATAAACCCGCAATAAAAAAAAAATAAAAACAGCTTATGGTTTAAAGTCCCATTAACATGGGTTCCTCCAACTCAGTATCACGTTAAGCCGACAGATTTCCCTCCACACTGCGTTATATTCCACAGCAATTGGCTCACCTGCCTTTGCCGTCCCAAACATCACGGACAAGAACTAAATGAAATAACAGCGCCTGAGACTAAATAAGCCAGTTCAATATTTCATTTACAGTCTCGCTGCATCTGGTGTTCATGAAGGTCTAATAAGTGCAACACAACAGAGGCTGAGAGCGCCGTGGATACAATTTAATTGCAAATAGCATTGAAGGGTGTTCAGAGCGAGGAAGATTTTTATAGTCACTTTGTTCCCTGATATGTTCTTCCCAGCAGTTTTGCAAATGGTTATGACACAGAACTCTCTCTCTCCCTCCGTCTCTCCCCACCCCCTCCCCCGCTCTCTCCCCCTCCTCTGTTCTCCCGGGAGTTTTGCAATTGAAAAAACTCTCCCTCTCTCTCCCCCCCTCTCTCTTCCCCCCCCCCCCCCCCCTCCCCCTCTCTCTCTCTCCCTCCTCTCTCTCTCTCTCTCTCTCTCTCTCTCTATCTCTCTCTCTCTCTCTCTCCCCCTCTCTCTCTCCCTCCCCCCCTCTCTCTCTCTCTCCCCCCCTCTCTCTCTCTCCTTCTCTCTCTCCCTCTCTCCCTCTCTCTCCCCCCTCTCCCTTCCTCTCCCACCTCTCTCTCTCCCCTCCTTCCCCCCTCTCTCTTGCCCCCTCCCTCTCTCTCCCCCCCTCTCTCTACCCCTCCTCTCTCTCTATCCCCCCCTCTCTCTCTATCCCCCCCCCCTCTCTCTCTATATCCCCCCCTCTCTCTCCACCAACCCCACCGCCTTCCAAAAGCTGAGATAGCCCCAGCTCACTGCAACCTGAAGGGCCTGTCCCACTTACGCAACTTTTTCGGAGACTGCCGGCACCCGCCATAGTCGCAGCAGGTCGGCGAACATTTTCGACACGTTGCAAATCCAGCGGCGACCAGAACAAGGTACGACTCTTCGGGCGACTACTCACGACCGTACGGGCTTCACCCCGCGACATGTCGCCTGTACGGTCGTGAGTCGTCTCCTCAGTCGCCCAAAGGATCGCAGCGTCTTTCTGGTCACCGCTGGATTTTCAACGTGTCGATTTTCACGGTGAACATTTTCGCCGACCTATGACGGGTGCCGGCAGTCTCCGAAAAAGTCGCGCAAGTGGGGCAGGCCCTTTACTCTCTATCTCTCTTTTTTAAAATATAAAGCCAGCTTTCATCTGTAAGTGTGCGGTGCCCGTCTGAAGCTGTCAAGCCAGCCCTGACCATTCCACGCATCAATCATGCTTCAGTACCACTACACACTGTAATGACATTAATACATTCTCCTGTTTAAATTACCCACGGTACATTTTAACTAATGACTTTCCATTAAGTTAGATAAAGCACTCACATTGAAAGGTTACACTGATGGCTAGGTATTATGCCCATGATGACTTCAGAAATATTAATGGCAATAGGAATATATTTATCTGCATCTGCAGACCCGTGCACTGGCAAAGTGAGTCTAATGCAATCATCCTTGGCCCATTGGTTTGCAGTTCCAACTTCCCACAAGATAATCGAGGCTGCAAGTCTAACACGGCGGCGCAGCGGGTAGAGCTGCTGCCTCACGGCGCCAGGGACCCCGGTTCGATCCTGACCTCGGGTGCTGTGTGTGTGTGTGTGTGAGTGTGTGTGAGTGTGAGTGTGTGTGAGTGTGTGTACGTGTGTGTGTGTGTGAGTGCGTGTGTGTACGTGCGCGAGTGTGAATGTGTGTGAGTGTGTATGAGTGTGTGTACGTGTGCGTGTGTGTGTACGTGTGAGCATGCGTGTGTATGGGTGCGTGTGTGTGTACGTGTGTGTGTACACGTGTGTGAGTGTGTACGTGTGTGTGTGTGTACGTGCGTGTGAGTGCGTGTGTGTGTGTGTGTGTGTGTGCGTGTGCGTGTGTGTGTGAGTGCGTGTGTGTGTATGTGTACGTGCGTGTGCGTGAGTGTGCGTGTGTGTGTGTGTGAGTGCGTGTGTGTGTGTGTGTACGTGCGTGTGCGTGTGTGTACGTGTGTGTGTGTGTGAGTGCGTGTGTGTGTGTAAGTGTGTACGGGCGTGAGTGCGTTTCCTCCAGGTGCCCTGGTTTCCTCCCACTTCCCAAAGACGTGCAGGATGGTAGGCGAATCGGCCCCTCTGTAAATTGTCCCTCTAGTGTGTGTAGGGAGTGGATGAGAAAGTGGGATAGCATGGAACTAGGATGGCCGAAGGGCCCGTTTCCATGCTGTATCTTTCCATCAAAAATAACAGCCCACAATCACTGCCCACCCGAAGATAGACACAGAAAGCTGGAGTAACTCAGCGGGACGGGCAGCATCTCTGGAGAGAAGGAACGGGTAACGTTTCAGGTCGAGACCCTTCTTTAGCCCCGACCTGAAACGTCACCCATTCCTTCTCTCCAAAGATGCTGCCTGTCCCGCTGAGTTACTCCAGCATATTGTGTCTACCTTCTCTTTAAACAAGCACCTGCAGTTCTTTCATACACGTCTCTGCTCACCCAGTCAGTGAGGAAAGCAAGCTATGTCACACTAATGAAGCTGCCGCCTTTTATGAAAGGGCATGATGTGGCTGCTTGGTGGATGGGTCTGTACAGAGATAGTCTTATCATATATAGACAATAGGTGCAGGAGGAGGCCATTCGGCCCTTCGAGCCAACACCGCCATTCAATGTGATCATGGCTGATCATCCCCAATCAGTACCCCGTTCCTGCCTTCTCCCCCATATCCCCTGACTCCGCTATCTTTAAGAGCCCTACCTAGCTCTCTTGAAAGTATCCAGAGAACCGGCCTCCACCGCCCTCCGAGGCAGAGAATTCCACAGACTCACGACTCTCTCTGTGAATAACCTCGACTGTCCATGTTCTGGGACCGTTGACTGGACAGCGCAGTGGGAGCTTTAAATTCATACGATCATATGTTCTAGGAGCAGAATAAGGCCCTTCAGCCCATCAAGTCTACTCCGCCATTCAATCATGGCTGATCTATCTCTCCCTCCTAACCCCATTCTCCTGCCTTCTCCCCGACACCCGCACTAATCAAGAATCTGTCTATCCCCGTCTTAAAAATATCCACTGACTTGGCCTCCACCGCCGTCTGTGGCAGAGAATTCCACAGATTCACCACCCCTCTGGCTAAAGAAATTCCTTCTCATCTCTTCAAAGGTACGTCCTTTAATTCTGAGGCTGCGCCCTCTGGTCCTAGACTCTCCCACTAGTGGAAACACCCTCTCCACATCCACTCTCTCCAGGGCCGGGAGGCTCATGCAGCTTCCTGGGATCTGGAGCGAGGGCAAAACTGCTGGAAAATCGCAGCGAGTGAGTAATGGTTGAATCACTGTACAGGTGACAATAAGAATTTCCGATCTAAACTGGCAGTGGGAGAGGTGAAGGGGAACTTTGGGCCCCGCGCACACACGCCAAGGTTTCATAATCCAAAACATTTTAACCACGGTTTTTCCACGGACAATTGGATTTCATTTCCTGTACACCCTGTTCTGCCTTCCTCCTTGCCGGCAGCAGATGTTGTCCCACTGCACAGTATATCAGTTAAAGAAATGTTCAATTACCAGGCGGCAGTGTAAATTATCTGTAACCCTGGGACTAGTTACTAACTCCAAATACACTGATAGCTTCCTGTAAAGTCTGTGCGTGCCTTCAGCGACTGCAGCTTTAAACTGGCAGCATTATCAGTGAAACATAGAAACATAGACAATAGGTGCAGGAGTAGAGGCCATTCGGCCCTTCGAGCCTGCACCATTCGCCATTCGATATGATCATGGCTGATCATCCAACTCAGTATCCCATCCCTGCCTTCTCTCCATACCCCCTGATCCCTTTAGCCACAAGGGCCACATCTAACTCCCTCTTAAATATAGCCAATGAACTGTGTGGCCTCAACTACCTTCTGTGGCAGAGAGTTCCAGAGATTCACCACTCTCTGTGTGAAAAAAGTTCTCCTCATCTCAGTCCTAAAAGATTTCCCCCTTATCCTTAAACTGTGACCCCTTGTTCTGGAGCGGCCTTGTCATGCCCCAGGGATCCACTTGGTAGACAAAAGTGCTGGAGAAACTCAGCGGGTGCAGCAGCATCTATGGAGCGAAGGAAATAGGCAACGTTTCGGGCCGAAACCTTTCTTCAGAGATCCACTTGCTCGGAGTCAAGAGGAACTGGGCAGTCACGGTGACGCAGGGGTAGAGTTGCTGCCTCACAGCACCAGAGACCAGGGTTCCATCCCGACTACGGGTGCTGTCTGTACGGAGTTTGCACGTTCTCCCCGTGGGTTTTCTCCGAGATCTTCAGTTTCCTCCCACACTCCAAAGACGTGCAGGTTTGTAGGTTAATCGGTTTGGTGGAAATGTTAAATTGTCCAAGTTGGCGATATGCAGGGAACTGCCTTGCCGACCACAAAATTCAGGAGGTTGAGAAATACCTCAGACCAGAAACCAAGGCCTTGCAAAGGCCGAGGAATGAGCTCGCAGTTCAAGTCAAGTCAAGTCAAGTTTATTTGTCACATACACATACGAGATGTGCAGTGAAATGAAAGTGGCAATGCTCGCGGACTTTTGTGCAAAAGACAAACAACAAAACAACCAAACAAATTATAAACACAATCATAACACACATATTCTTTTACATAATAAATAATGGAAGGAAAAACGTTCAGTAGAGTTAGTCCCTGGTGAGAAAGGCGTTTACAGTCTGAATTGCCTCTGGGAAGAAACTCCTTCTCAACCTCTCCGTTCTCACCGCATGGCAACGGAGGCGTTTGCCTGACCGTAGCGGCTGGAACAGTCCGTTGCAGGGGTGGAAGGGGTCTCCCATGATTTTGTTTGCTCTGGAGTTGCACCTCCTGTTGTATAGTTCCTGCAGGGGGGTGAGTGAAGTTCCCATAGTGCGTTCAGCCGAACGCACTACTCTCTGCAGAGCCTTCTTGTCCTTGGCAGAGCAATTCCCAAACCAGATGGTAATGTTCCTGGACAAGATGCTTTCCACCGCCGCTGTGTCTCTGTGTGGGAAGGAACTGCAGATGCTGGTTTGTACTGAAGGTAGACACAAAGTGCTGGAGTAATTTGGGCGAGGGGATCGAAGGCTTTGTGGCCAGAATTAGGCCCATCAAGTCAACTCCGCCATTCAATCATGGCTGATCTATCTCTCCCTCTCAACCCCATTCTCCTGCCTTCTCCCCATAAACCTCGCCACCTGTACTAATCAAAAATCTGTCAAAGTGTTCCTTAAAAATATCTCCACTGCTGTCTGTGGCAATGAATTCCACCCATTCAACAGCCTCTGCCTATACAAAATCCTTCTCATTATTCCAGAGGTACGTCCTTTAATTCTGAGGCCGTGCCCTCTGGTCCTAGACTCTCCCACTAGTGGAAACATCCTCTCCACATCCACTCTCTCCAGGCCGGGAGACTCATGCAGCTTCCTGGGATCTGGAGCACGAACAAAACTGCTGGAAAATCTCAGCTAGTCGGGCGACATCGACAGAGGCAAAGGGTTTGTTGACATTTTACATCATAAGTGATGGGAGTAGAATTAGGCCATTCGGCCCATCAATTCCCATCAGTGCCATAGAGGGAGTGCAGAGAAGGTTCACCAGACTGATTCCCGGGACGTCAGGACTGTCTTATGAAGAAAGACTGGATAGACTTGGTTTATACTCTCTAGAATTTAGGAGATTGAGAGGGGATCTTATAGAAACTTACAAAATTCTTAAGGGGTTGGACAGGCTAGATGCAGGAAGATTGCTCCCGATGTTGGGGAAGTCCAGTACAAGGGGTCACAGCTTAAGGATAAGGGGGAAATCCTTTAAAAACCGAGATGAGAAGAAATTTTTCACACAGAGAGTGGTGAATCTCTGGAACTCTCTGCCGCAGAGGGTAGTCGAGGCCACACAGTTCATTGGCTATATTTAAGAGGGAGTTAGACGTGGCCCTTGTGGCTAAGGGGATCAGGGGGTATGGAGAGAAGGCAGGTACGGGATACTGAGTTGGATGATCAGCCATGATCATATTGAATGGCGAATGGTGCAGGCTCGAAGGGCCGAATGGCCTCTACTCCTGCACCTAATTTCTATGTTTCTATATGTATGTAGTGATGTATGTATTTAATCTATGAACCACTGTTGTGTAATGTTACTACCTCCACCAATGTAAAGCACTTTGGTCAACGAGAGTTGTTTTATAAATGTGCTGTAGGAATTTCCGCCATTCTACTCTGCCATTCAATCATGGCTGATCTATCTCTCCCTCCCAACCGCATTCTCCTGCCTTCTCCCCATAACCCCTGACAGACACATCAGAACCTCCTCCACGAGTTTCTCGAAGTCATTAACCCAAGCTTGAAAGCACGCACCACCAGACTCGGGAACGGCCTCCTCCCCTCTGTCATCAGGCTTCAGAACGGTCCTTCCATAAGCTAGGGTACTGTCCGATCCACCTCCACCCCGTTGCAGACATTGGACTTAGTCCATGGAACTGATGCGCAACAATGCTGAGAACTACAGTGCATTCAGAAAGTATTCAGACCCCTTCACTATTTACACATTGTATTACGTTACAGCCTTATTCTAAAATGGATTCAATTCGTTTTTGTTTTTTTTTTAATCATCAATCTACACACAATACCCCCACAATAAAAAATCAAAAAAACAGGTGTTTAGAAATGTTTGCAAAGTAATTAAAGAAAAACTGAAATCTCACATTCACATCAGTATTCAGACCCATATAACCATATAACAATTACAGCACGGAAACAGGCCATCTCGACCCTTCTAGTCCGTGCCGAACACATAATCTCCCCTAGTCCCATCTACCTGCGCTCAGACCTTAACCCTCCATTCCCTTCCCATCAACTCTGTCTATCCCTCTCATCATTTTAAAAACCTCTATCAAGTCCCCCCTTAACCTTCTGCTCTCCAAAGAATAAAGCCCTAAACTTGTTCAACCTTTCTCTGTAACTTAGTTGCTGAAACCCAGGCAACATTCTAGTAAATCTCCTCTGTACTCTCTCTATTTTTGTTGACATCCTTCCTATAATTAGGCGACCAAAATTGTACACCATACTCCAGAATTGGCCTCACCAATGCCTTGTACAATTTTAACATTACATTCCAAATTCTATACTCAATGCTCTGATTTATAAAGGCCAGCACACCAAAAGCTTTCTTTACCACCCTATCTACATGAGATTCCACTTTCAGGGAACTGTGCACAGTTATTCCCAGATCCCTCTGTTCACCTGCATTCTTCAATTCCCTACCATTTACCATTACCCAGTACTTTGTTGAGGCATCTTTAGCAGTGATTACAGCCTCAAGACTTCTTGGGTATGACGCTACAAGCTTGGCACACCTGTATTTGGGTCATTTCTCCCATTCATCTCTGCAGATCCTCACAAGCTCCGTCAGGTTGGATGGGGAGCATCGATCCACAGCTATTTTCAGGTCCGCTCCAGAGATGTTCGATCGGGTTCAAGTCCGGGCTCTGGCTGGGCCACTTACGGACATTCACAGACTTGTCACAAAGCCACTCCTGCGTTGTCTTGGCTGTGTGCTTAGGGTCGTTGTCCTGTTGGAAGGTGAACCTCCGCCCCAGTCTGAGGTCCAGAATGCTCTGGAGCAGGTTTTCATCAAGGGTCTCTCTGCACTTTGCTCCGTTCTTTCCCTCAATCCTGACTGGTCTCCCAGTTCCAGCCGCTGAAAAACATCCCCACAGCATGATGCTGCCACCACCATGCTTCACCGTAGGTATGGTATTGGCCAGGTGATGAGCGGTGCCTGGTTTCCTCCAGATGTGACACTTGGCATTCAGACCAAAGAGTTCAATCTTGGTTTCATCAGACCAGAGAATCGTGTTTAGGTGCCTTTTGGCAAACTCCAAGCGGGCTGTCATGTGCCTTTAACTGAGGAGTGGCTTCCGTCTGGACACTCTACCATAAAGGCCTGATTGGTGGAGTGCTGCAGATATAGTTGTCCTTCTGGAAGGTTCTCCCATCTCCACAGAGGAACTCCGGAGCTCCGTCAGAGTGACCATGTGGTTCTTAGTCACCTCCCCGACCAAGTCCCTTCTCCCCCGATTGCTCAGTTTGTCCGGGTGGCCAGCTCTATGAAGAGTCCTGGTGGTTCCAAAGTTCCTCCATTTAAGAATGACGGAGGCCACTGTGCTCTTCGGGACCTGCAATGCTGTTTTATACCCATCCCCAGATCTGTGTCAAGACACAATCATAGAAACAGAAATTAGGTGCAGGAGTAGGCCATTCGGCCCTTCGAGCCTGCACCGCCATTCAATATGATCATGGCTGATCATCCAACTCAGTATCCCGTACCTGCCTTCTCTCCATACCCTCTGATCCCCTTAGCCAGAAGGGCCACATCTAACTCCCTCTTAAATATAGCCAATGAACTGTGGCCTCAACTACCCTCTGTGGCAGAGAGTTCCAGAGATTCACCACTCTCTGTGTGAAAAAAGGTCTTCTCATCTCGGTTTTAAAGGATTTCCCCATTATCCTTAAGCTGTGACCCCTTGTCCTGGACTTCCCCCAACATCAGGAGCAATCTTCCTGCATCTAGCCTGTCCAACCCCTTAAGAATTTTGTAAGTTTCTATAAGATCCCCCCTCAATCTCCTAAATTCTAGAGAGTATAAACCAAGTCTATCCAGTCTTTCTTCATAAGACAGTCCTGACATCCCAGGAATCAGTCTGGTGAACCTTCTCAGCACTCCCTCTATGGCAATAATGTCCTTCCTCAGATTTGGAGACCAAAACTGTACGCAATACTTTAATCCTGTCTCGGAGGTCTACAGACAATTCCTTCATCCTCATGGCTCTGACATGCAGTGTCAACTGTGGGACCCTATATAGACAAGTGTGTGCCTTTCCAAATCATCACCAATCAATTTAATTTACCACTGGTGGACTCCAATCAAGTTGTAGAAACATCTCATGGATAATCAATGGAAACAGGATGCACCTGAGCTGAATTGTGAGTGTCGTAGCAAAGGGTTTGAATACTTATGTCAATGTGATATTTCACTTATTTTGTTTTAATTCCTTTGCAAACATTTGTTAACACCTGTTTTCGCTTCTTCATTCTGTGGTATTGTGTGTAGATTGATGATATTGAAACACATAAGATTATTAAGGGTTTGGACATGCTAGAGGCAGGAAACATGTTCCCGATGTTGGGGAAGGCCAGACCCAGGGGCCACAGTTTAAGAGTAAGGGGTAAGCCATTTAAAACGGAGACGAGGAAACACTTTTCCACACAGAGAGTTGTGAGTCTGTGGAATTCTCTGCCTCAGAGGCCGGTTCTCTGGAAGCTTTCAAGAGAGAGCTAGATAGGGCTCTTAAAGATAGTCAGGGGATATGGGGAGAAGGCAGGAACGGGGTACTGATTGTGGATGATCAGCCATGATCACATTGAATGGCGGTGCAGGCTCGAAGGGTCGAATGGCCTACTCCTGCACCTATTTTCTATGTTTCTATGAATGACAGTGCTGGCTCGAAGGGCCGAATGGCCTACTCCTGCACCTGTTGTCTATTGTCTATTGTCATGTAAAACCTCGGTACACGTGACAATAATAATTCTGTTTAAGAAGGAACTGCAGATGCTGGAAAATCGAAGGTAGACAAAAATGCTGGAGAAACTCAGCGGGTGCGGCAGCATCTATGGAGCGAAGGAAATAGGCGACGTTTTGGGCCGAAACCCTTCTTCAGACTGATTCTGATAATTCTAATAACTATCAGAATGATTCTGATCTAAACCGGCAGTGGGAGAGGTGAAGGGGAACTTTGGGCCCCGCGCACACACGCACGCACGACAAGGTTTCATAATCCAAAACATTTTAACCACGATTTTTCCACGGACAATTGGATTTCATTTCCTGTACACTCTGTTCTGCCTTCCTCCTTGCCGGCAGCAGATGTTGTCTCACTGCACAGTATATCTGTTAAAGAAATGTTCAATTACCAGGCAGCAGTGTAAATTATCTGTAACCCTGGGACTAGTTACTAACTCCAAATACACTGATAGCTTCCTGTAAAGTCTGTGTGTGCCTTCAGCGACTGCAGCTTTAAACTGGCAGCATTATCAGTGAATAAGCCTTGTCATGCACCAGAGATCCACTTACTTGGAGTCGAGAGGAACTAAATACCTCAGACCAGAATCAAGGCTGAGGAATGAGCTCATAGAAACCTAGAAATTAGGTGCAGGAGGAGGCCATTCGGCCCTTCGAGCCTGCACCATTCGCCATTCAATATGATCATGGCTGATCATCCAACACAGTATCCCGTACCTCCCTTCTCTCCATACTCCCTGATCCCCTTAGCCACAAGGGCCACATCTAACTCCCTCTTAAATATAGCCAATGAACTGTGTGGCCTCAACTACCTTCTGTGGCAGAGAGTTCCAGAGATTCACCACTCTCTGCGTGAAAAAAAAAGTTCTTCTCATCTCGGTTTTAAAGGATTTCCCCTTTATCCTTAAGCTGTGACCCCTTGTCCTGGACTTTCCCAACATCAGGAACAATCTTCCTGCATCTAGCCTGTCCAACCCCTTAAGAATTTTGTAAGTTTCTATAAGATCCCCTCTCAATCTCCTAAATTCTAGAGAGTATAAACCAAGTCTATCCAGTCTTCCTTCATAAGACAGTCCTGACATCCCAGGAATCAGTCTGGTGAACCGTCTCTGCACTCCCTCTATGGCAATAATGTCCTTCCTCAGAGCTCACAGTTCAACACTGTGCATCTCTGTGTGGGAAGGAACAGCAGGTGCTGGTTTATACTGAATATAGACACAAAGTGCTGGAGTAATGTGGGCGAGGGGATTAATAATAATAATAATAATAACTTTATTTCGGACTCAAGGTCCAGACAAGGGGCAACATTACATAAAATTGCATTGTATATTAAAAAATATCATAAACTCCATATAAAATCACTTCTAAAAGGATCATAAAATATATATTTTTAAAAAACCCACAATACATGAATTAAAATCCAGAATAAAAGAATGATCACTGTCCTACAATGAGACAACGATACCAGTGTCTCTACAACTTAGATTCATAGCGTGTAGACAAGGCCACACTAATTACATTTTTAGAGGAATATTTCCCTCGTCTCCGTTCTAAATGGCTTACCCCTTATTCTTAAACTGTGTGTGTGGCCCCTGGTTCTGGATCTCCCCCAACATGGGGAACATGTTTCCTGCCTCTAGCGTGTCCAAACCCTTAACAATCTTATATGTTTCAATGAGATACCCTCTCATCCTTCTAAACTCCCGAGTGTACAAGCCCAGCCGCTCCATTCTCTCAGCATATGACAGTCCCGCCATCCCGGGAATTAACCTTGTGAACCTACGCTGGGCTCCCTCAATAGCAAGAATGTCCTTCCTCAAATTAGGGGACCAAAACTGCACACAATACTCCAGGTGTTGTCTCACTAGGGCTCTGTACAACTGCAGAAGGACCTCTTTGCTCCTATACTATACTCCTCTTGTTGTAAAGACCAATATGACTCCCCCAACATCGGGAACATGTGTCCTGTCTCTAGCGTGTCCAAACCCTTAATAATCTTAGATGTTTCAATGAGATATGTTCCCTCTCTCCAGAGAAGCTGCCTGCCCCACTGAGTTGCTGCAGCTTTTTGTGTCTATCTTCAAGAGAGACTGGAAGCTGAATAAACAGAGGGGGAAATATACTGTGCTAGCTGAGCCATGACCATGGGGTTATGGAGAGAATTTAAACGAATAACACAGGGCTGCTTGCTTCTTCTGGTAATAGAACAACCCGCTGGTGGCCATCATAAAATCTGGCAGAAGATTCTATTTACAATATGCAATAAAGCTGTCGGAAGGACAATTCATTGTAGTGTTTGCCCTAGAAACTAAATCTTTTATCAAGGGCAGTCTAATAATGTGTCCAGTTCATTTGAATATAAGGGCTGTTAGATTTTTTTTGACAGGTCGAGCATCTGAAGGTGAGATCTTGGCTTCTGAGAAGGAGATCGGGGAAAATTAGAGATTAGTCATTAATTAAAATGTACATTTACCAGTCTGTGCAGAGTGGGATCAGATCCTAACCCAGGAGGGAACTGTGCAAGGGGGGGTTTAGATCAGGGGGTCCAAAAATTCAATGTTGAGTCAATAGAATGCTTCTTAAATAAGCCTTGAATAATTCAATGAGCATATCCATGAAGTTAGTTTGGAGTTACGGCATGGAAGCAGGCCATTCGGCCCATCGAGTCCATGCTTCGGCCCAGCGATCGCCCATTCACACCAGTTCTAAGACAGACACAAAATGCTGGAGTAACTCAGCGGGACAGGCAGCATCTCTGGAGAGAAGGAATGGGTGACGTTTCGGGTCGAGACCCTTCTTCAGACTTCACGCCAGGTCCTTCTGCAGTTGTACAGGGCCCTAGTGAGACCACACCTGGAGTATTGTGTACAGGTGTACAGGGCCCTAGTGAGACCACACCTGGAGTATTGTGCACAGGTGTACAGGGCCCTAATGAGACCACACCTGGAGTATTGTGTGCAGATTTGGTCCCCTAATTTGAGGAAGGATATTCTTGCTATTGAGGGAGTGCAGCGTAGGTTTACAAGGTTAATTTCTGGGATGGCGGGACTGTCATATGCTGAGAGATTGGGGCGGCTGGGCTTGTACACTCTGGAGTTTAGAAGGATGAGAGGAGATCTTATTGAAACATATAGGATTATTAAGGGTTTGGACACGCTAGAGGCAGGAAACATGTTCCCGATGTTGGGGGAGTCCAGAACCAGGGGCCACACACACAGTTTAAGAATAAGGGGTCGGCCATTTAGAACAGAGACGAGGAAACACTTTTTCTCACAGATAGTTGTGAGTCTGTGGAATTCTCTGCCTCAGAGGGCGGTGGAGGCCGGTTCTCTGGATACTTTCAAGAGAGAGCTAGATAGGGCTCTTAAAGATAGCGGAGTCAGGGGATATGGGGAGAGGGCAGGAACGGGGTACTGATTGGGGATGATCAGCCATGATCACAATGGATGGCGGTGCTGGCTCGAAGGGCTGAATGGCCTCTACTCCTGCACCTGTTGTCTATTGTTTATTGTTATAGCGTTACAGTTCCGGGAAATGTATGGATCAAAAAAGTGCAAGGGATGCAAGGAGG
This sequence comes from Leucoraja erinaceus, assembly GCF_028641065.1. NCBI lineage: Eukaryota > Metazoa > Chordata > Chondrichthyes > Rajiformes > Rajidae > Leucoraja > Leucoraja erinaceus. Next base: position 18,368 of record NW_026576384.1, read on the forward strand.
TAGGTTGGGAGATTTGGGGCTACAGGTACTTCCTTATCTTATGAGATGACCATTCAGTAGTCTAATAATAGTCGGGAAAAAGCTGTTCCAGGTCTGAGTTTGGCTAACAAACTGTACATCTCCTCCCCCTTCTTTCCTCCGGTTGACTCCCCCCCCCCCCCACCCACCACCCCACCCCCACCCACCCCCCCCCCCCCAATCTTTGCACATCCCCAATCCTTTCCGCTCATCATTTTAATTTCATGTTTCATGTATTTTGTGTTTTTACGATCAATTTTTCTCCCCGGATAAAAACAATTCTATCGTATAAGGTGATAAGGGATATGAGTAGAATTAGGCCACTCGGCCCATCAAGTCTACTCCACCATTCAATCATATCTCTCCCTCCTAACCCCATTCTCCTGCCTTCTCCCCATAACCCCTGACACCCGCACTAATCAAGAAGCATGCTTGGTTGGTGGAGCGTTCTTGCAAGCGTCTGTACCTTCTCCTTGACAAGGGGGATAAGGGGGGAAGTCTTTTAGAAGATGAGAATGAGGAAAACATTTTTCACACACAGAGAGAGTGGTGAATCTGTGGAATTCTCTGCCACAGAAGGTAGTTGAGGCCACACAGTTCATTGGCTATATTTAAGAGGGAGTTAGATGTGGCCCTTGTGGCTAAAGGGATCAGGGGGTATGGAGAGAAGGTAGGTACAGGATACTGAGTTGGATGATCAACCATGATCATATTGAATGGCGGTGCAGGCTCGAAGGGCCGAATGGCCTCTACTCCTGCACCTATTTTCTATGTTTCTATGTTTCTAACAGGTAGAAGGAGAATGTCGGGGTGGGACAAGTCTCTGATTATGTCGGCTGCTTTTCCGAGACAGCGTGAAGTATAGATGGAGTCGATGGTGGGGAGTGTGGTGTGTGTGGGACTGGGCTACATCTACAATGGTGGGGGAAGTCTGGTGTGTGTGGGACTGGGCTACATCTACAATGGTGGGGAGTGTGGTGTGTGTGTGATGGACTGGGCTACATCTACAATGGTGGGGAGTGTGGTGTGTGTGGGACTGGGCTACATCTACAATGGTGGGGAGTGTGGTGTGTGTGTGGGACTGGGCTACATCTCCAATGGAGGGGAGTCTGGTGTGTGTGTGGGACTGGGTTACATCTACAATGGTGGGGAGTGTGGTGTGTGTGTGATGGACTGGGCTACATCTACAATGGTGGGGAGTGTGGTGTGTGTGTGATGGACTGGGCTACATCTACAATTCTCTGCAATTTCTTGTGGTCTTTGGGCAGAGCTGTTCCCAGACCAAGTTGTGTTGCAACCCCAGCAGAATGTGCTCTAGTGTGTGTGTGTGTGTGTGTATGTTGGTGAGTGTCCCTGCAAACATGCCGACCTTCCTTAGCTTTCAGAGGAAGTAGAGACGTTGGTGTGCTTTCTTGCCCCATAGCTTCAATGTAGTTGGCCCAGGACAAATTGTTGGTGATATTTTCCACCAGGTGGCACCGTACGATTGGCAGCCTCGCCAGCAGTCTGTCTGTTTTTTCGTTTTTTATTTGTTATTTTTAGTGTTTTTTAAAAGTTTGTGTTAATGTTCCTTGGTTTGTTTTATGTGGGGGGGGAGGGGAAACTTTTTTTTTCAATCTGTTACCTTGCGATTATTTTCCGGATCGTATCTCCGGTTGCTCTGCAGCCTAACATCATGGAGCTGGCGGCCTCGCTCGGGACTGACTTTGAGCCCCACCGCGGGGATGTTGACTTGCCATCGGAGCCTGTGATCCCTTGCCTGGGCTTGACGCTCCTCTGCAGACTTTAACATCGAGGAGCTCGCAGTCTCGGGAGAGGCTGTAGATGTCGGGAAGCTCCGACAAGCAGGAGGTTCGGCCAGCCCCGACCCGGGGTAGATCGCCCGGCGCGGGGGAGCTGAGATTCCCCCCCCCCCGATGCAGAGGCTTGATCGCCCCAACGCGAGTAAGATCGTCCCGTTAACGGAAGGCTCGCGGCAAAGAAGGGAAGAGAATGAACGTTTTTTTCGCCTTCCATCACAGTGAGGAATGTGGAGGAGTCCCTGTGGTGGATGTTTATGTTAAAATGTATTTTGTGTGTCGTGGTGCTTTTTATCTGTGTGACTGTACGGTAAATCAAATTCCTCGTACGTTGCAAAACATACTTGGCTAATAAAGTATTATTGTGATTGTATTAATGCCAAGGAACTTGAAGCTCTCGGGCGGCACGGTGGCGCAGCGGTAGAGTTGCTGCCTCACAGCAACAGTGACCCGGGTTGGTTCTGTCTGTGCGGAGTTTGCACGTTCTCCTTGTGACCTGTGTGGGTTGTCTCCGAGTTCTACGGTTTCCTCCCGCACTCCAAAGACGTGCAGTGCTGGTGTACGCTGTCATTTTGGAGGAACCTGAGGGGAGACTGAGGAAGGAACTGTGCAGATGCTGGTTTAAGCCGAAGATAGACGCAAAAAGCTGGAGTAACTCAGCGGGACAGGTGGCATCTCTGGTATAAATGTAAATTGTCCCCAGTAGTGTGTGTAGGATAGTGTTGGTGTGCAGGGATCGCTGGTCGGTGCGGACTCGGTGAGCTATTTAATACAGAGGGTGTTGGTGAGATGCCAGAGGAGGTAGTTGAGGCAAGTACTATAACAGCATTTAGAAAACACAGAAAATATGTGCAGGAGGAGGCCATTCGGCCCTTCGAACCAGCACCGCTCAAGATATTTAGACATGTACACAGATAAAAAAGGTTTTGAGAGATATGGTCCAAATGCTGGTAAATAAGACAAGCTGAGGTGGGACAATTTGGCTGGCATGGATTAGTTGGGCCGAAGGGCCTGCTTATGTGCCACGTTTAGTTTAGAGATAAATCACCAAAACAGGCCCTTCGGCCCATCGAGTCGGTACTGGCCGGCGATCCCGGCACACTAGCACTACCCTACACACACTAGGGACAATTTACATTGACACCAAGCCAATTAGTCGACACACCTGTACGTCTTTGGAGTGTGGGAGGAAACCGGGTCGGAGAGCGGGGGGAACGTGCAAACTCCGCACAGACAGCGCCCGTGGTCGGGGTGGAACCCGGGTCTCCGGCGCTGTGAGGCAGCAGCTCTACCCGCTGCACCACCGTGCCGCCCGCTGTGGTTGAGCGACCCTGGCTTCAGGAAGGAATCAATGGGCTGGGAGATCGTGCCAATTGAAGAAGGGAAGGATGATTAAAAAGTGAGTGACTGTAGGAGTGTTCGTTTAACATCTGTCGCTGGTAAACAGCTGGATTATGTAACGAAGGAAGAAATTGCCAGGGATTGATGATGGGACCAAACCACTGCAACGCGGTTTTATCAAAGGTTCACACTTTTTGACGAACCTGTCACAGTTTTCAGAGGATAATAGACAATAGACAACGGGTGCAGGAGTAGAGGCCATTCGGCCCTTCGAGCCAGCACCATTCGCCATTCAATGTGATCATGGCTGATCATCCCCAATCAGTACCCCGTTTCCTGCCCTCTCCCCATATCCCCTGACTCCGCTATTTTTAAGAGCCCTATCTAGCTCTCTCTTGAAGGTATCCAAAGAACCGGCCTCCACCGCCCTCTGAGGCAGAGAATTCCACAGACTCACCGCTCTCTGTGAGAAAAAGTGTTTCCTCGTCTCCGTTCTAAATGGCTTACCCATTATTCTTAAGCTGTGTTTGTGTGTGTGGCCCCTGGTTCTGGACTCCCCCAACATCGGGAACATGTTTCCTGCGTCTAGCGTTAGGAGCGCCAAGAATCTTTCATTGTCACATCTACCAGAACGTGCTGCAGGTTGACAAGCATCTTAAATGCACCAACCCATCAAATACATGTTCAATACATGACCAGTTATTCGAGTTAAACCAGACCGTCATATAATGTACGTCAAGGTACTTAGAGAAGCCTCAGCAGTTAAAAATACACAGTAGGGACACAGAGTGCTGGAGTAACTCAGCGGGTCAGGCAGCATCTGTGGAGAACATGGATAGGTGACGTTTCACAGAGTGCTGGAGTAACTCAGCGGGTCAGGCAGCATCTCTGTGGAGAACATGGATAGGTGACGTTTCACAGAGTGCTGGAGTAACTCAGCGGGTCAGGCAGCATCTGTGGAGAACATGGATAGGTGACGTTTCACAGAGTGCTGGAGTAACTCAGCGGGTCAGGCAGCATCTGTGGAGAACATGGATAGGTGACGTTTCACAGAGTGCTGGAGTAACTCAGCGGGTACAGCAGCATCTATGGAGCTAAGGAAATAGGTAACGTTTCTGGCCGAAACCCTTCCGGGTTTCGTCCCGAAACGTTGCCTATTTCCAGAAGGGTTTCGGCCCGAAACGTTGCCTATTTCCTTAGCTCCATAGATGCTGCTGCACCATAACTCAGCGGGTCAGGCAGCATCTGTGGAGAACATGGATAGGTGACGTTTCACAGAGTGCTGGAGTAACTCAGCGGGTCAGGCAGCATCTGTGGAGAACATGGATAGGTGACGTTTCACAGAGTGCTGGAGTAACTCAGCAGGTCAGGCAGCATCTATGGAGCTAAGGAAATAGGTAACGTTTCGGGCCGAAACCCAGAAGGGTTTCGGCCCGAAACGTTGCCTATTTCCAGAAGGGTTTTGGCCCGAAATGTTGCCTATTTCCTTAGCTCCATAGATGCTGCTGCACCATAACTCAGTGGGTCAGGCAGCATCTGTGGAGAACATGGATAGGTGACTTTTCACAGAGTGCTGGAGTAACTCAGCGGGTCAGGCAGCATCTGTGGAGAACATGGATAGGTGACGTTTCACAGAGTGCTGGAGTAACTCAGCGGTTCAGGCAGGGATATGCAAGATTTCAGGTCGGGACCCTTCTTCAATTTTAAGTAAATAGAGTTTAATCTGAGAAATGGTGAGGTCACGCACTTTGCTAAGAGGAATCTAAAGGCCAAGTATGATCTAAATGGAGAATGACTGGAGATGAGGGAAGCACAAGGAATCACCGTTAATCTATGCATAAGTTGGAAAAGTTTAACATGAAGGTACAGCAATCTCTGGAACTCTCTGCCACAGAAGGTAGTTGAGGCCACAGTTCATTGTCTATATTTAAGAGGGAGTTAGATGTGGCCCTTGTGGCTAAGGGGATCAGGGGGTATGGAGAGAAGGCAGGTACGGGATACTGAGTTGGATGATCAGCCATGATCATATTGAATGGCGGTGCAGGCTCGAAGGGCTGAATGGCCTCTACTCCTGCACCTAATTTCTATGTTTCTATGTAAGTGGTTTAGAAGACAAATTGCTTATTTGCCTTTATTGCAATAGCTCAGAGTTACAAATAGTGAAGTATTGATTTATTATTGTTACGTGAACTGAGATACAGTGAAGAATGTTTCTAATGTTTCTAAAATAGACACCAGGCAAGTTATAACTAGTTGGAGCGGTGTTCCAATCAGTGTGTTATGGACAGCAGGATTGGTAACGGGCTCTTGTGTAACAGCTTCGACGGAGCTTGAATAATGTGTGATGCCAGAGGCATAGAAACATAGAATATAGGTGCAGGAGGAGGTCATTCGGCCCTTCGAGCCAGCACCGCCATTCAATATGATCATGGCTGATCATCCAAAATCATAGCAAAATGATTTGAGTATAGGAGCAGGGAGGTTCTACTGCAGTTGTACAGGGTCTTGGCGAGACCACACCCGGAGTATTGCATACAGTTTTGGTCTCCTAATCTGAGGAAAGACATTCTTGCCATAGAGGGAGTACAGAGAAGGTTCACCAGACTGATTCCTGGGATGTCAGGACTTTCATATGAAGAAAGACTGGATAGACTCGGCTTGTACTCGCTAGAATTTCGAAGATTGAAGGGGGATCTTATAGAAACTTACAAAATTCTTAAGGGGTTGGACAGGCTAGATGCAGGAAGATTGTTCCCGATGTTGGGGAAGTCCAGAACAAGGGGTCATAGTTTAAGGATAAGAGGGAAGTATTTTAGGACCGAGATGAGAAAAACTTTTTCACACAGAGAGTGGTGAATCTGTGTAATTTTTCTGCCACAGAAGGTAGTTGAGGCCACAGTTCATTGGCTATATTTAAGAGGGAGTTAGATGTGGCCCTTGTGGCTAAAGGGATCAGGGGGTATGGAGAGAAGGCAGGGATGGGATACTGAGTTGGATGATCAGCCATGATCATATTGAATGGCGGTGCAGGCTCGAGGGGCCGAATGGCCTCTACTCCTGCACCTGTATTCTATGTTTCTATGTTTCCATGTAAGTACCCCGTTCCTGCATTCTCCCCATACCCCTTGATTCCGTTAGCACTAAGAGCTAAATCTGACTGTCCTTTGAATGCATCCGGTGAATAGACCTCCACTGCCTTCTGTGACAAAGTATTCCACAGATTCACAACTCTCGAGGTGAAGAAGATTTTTCTCATCTCAGTCCTAAATAGCCGAGTCATAAAAACTATTTAAAAAATCTTAAAAATAGCGGAGTCAGGGGATATGGGGAGAAGGCAGGAACGGGGTACTGATTGGGGATGATCAGCCATGATCACATTGAATGGTGGTGCTGGCTCAAAGGGCCGAATGGCCTACTCCTGTCTCTGTTGTCTATTGTCTAAATGGTCTACCCCTTATTCTGGAACTGTGACTCCTGGTTCTGGACTCCCACAAGATCGGATACATTTTTCCTGCATCAAGCCTGTCCAATCCCTTAAGAATTTAAAATGTTTCTATAAGATCCCCTTCAGACACCAGTGGTCACCTATAAAACCCTTCCAGTATCTCTCTTGATGCCGAGTCGCTCCTGCTATTAAGCTGCCTAAACCTTGGCAAAACTTTCTCCCAAGGAACGGGGTAACTGTCCCACTTACGCGACTTTTCCGGCAACTGCCGGCACCCGTCATAGGTCGGCGAAAATGTTCACCGTGTTGAAAATCCAGCGGCGACCAGAAAGACGCTACGATCCTTTGGGCGACTGAGGAGACGACTCACGACCGTACAGGCGACATGTCGCGGGGTGAAGCCCGTACGGTCGTGAGTGGTCGCCCAAAGAGTCGTACCTTGTTCTGGTCACCGCTGGGTTTTCAACACGTTGAAAATGTTCGCCGACCTGCTGCGACTATGACGGGTGCCGGCAGTCTCCGAAAAAGTTGCGTAAGTGGGACAGGCCCTTCAGGTTGCAGTGAGCTGGGGCTATCTCAGCTTTTGGAAGGTGTAGATTTTTGACATTATGCTCTCAATAAGCCTGCAGTGGTGTAGGTAGTCTGTGAAGGCAGTGGGAGACGGGAAAGATGCCCGTGGTGATGTGTACACAAATACAGGTGAAACAGAAGCACGTTGCCCTGTTGTAATATCCCTCCTCACGCTGCTACACTGCAATTAAGCAAATATTCCATTAAAAACACATTTCCCGATCACTCTCACAATGCAGTGTGTCCATTAATTGCTGCGATTCCCCCTCCCTCAGGTCTGGGAGCTGACACGCTTGTGATTTAAGCCCTGAATTACCCAAACACTTGTGCTTCAGAATGCCGGTGACACTGAGATATACAGGCTCCATCTCCACCTATCCCAGCCAGTTAACGCTTGTAATTGAACCAGAATAAAAGGCAAGGGAAGGTTTTATTGCGGCACTTCATCACCGCCAAAATAAATATATATATGTGTGGAAACTGCTCCAAATAATTGTTGGTTGTTGTGTCTGGTTGTTGGTGATGGTCTGTTAAATGCCCAGTGTGTACACGGGCTCACACCCAGAGTGTACACGGGCGCACACTCGGTGTGTACACGGACTCACACCCAGAGTGTACACGGGCTCACACTCAGCGTGTACACGGACTCACACCCAGAGTGTACACGGGCTCACACCCAGAGTGTACACGGGCTCACACCCAGAGTGTACACGGGCTCACACCCAGAGTGTACACGGACTCACACACAGAGGGGTGCGGGCTAGAGGGAGGGGGAGATGGAGAGAGGGGCGGGAGAGTGGGGGGGAAGGGAGAGGGAGAAAGCTGAAGTGAGAGAGGAGGAGGAGGGAGGGAAGGAGGGAGGGGGAGAGGGTGATAGGGAGAGAGGTGAAGAGAGGGGGGAAGGGGAGAAGGGGGGGGATAGGGAGGGGAGCAAGTGTGATAGGAAGAGAGGGGGGGTGAGGGAGAGAGGGAGGGAGGGGGAAGAGGGGGAGAGAAAGGGAGAGAGAGGGAGACACAGGGGGAGAGAGGGGGAGACAAAAATATACAGACATATACAGAGAGAGACACAGAGAGAGAAAGAAAGAGAGAGAGAGAGAGAGAGGGGGAGAGAGAGAGGAGGAGAGGAGAGGGGGGAAGCAGGAGAGAGGGGGGGGGAGGAGAAGAGGAGGGAGGAAGAGAGTAGTAGAGGAGAGAGAGGGAGAGAGGGAGGGGGGGGGAGAGGAGGGAGAAGAGGAGGAGAGGGAAGAGGAGGAGGAGGAGAGAGTGGGGTAGAGAGTGAGGGAGAGGGAGAGAGAGAGAGGGGGAGAGAGAGGGAGGGAGTGAGGGAACGAGGGGGGAGAGAGGGGGAGGGAGGAGAGAGAGAGGGAAAGGGAGAGAGAGAGAGAGAGAGAGAGGGAGAGATGGAGGGGGAGAGAGAGGAGGAGAAGGAGAGGGGGAAAGCTGGAGAGGGGGTGGGAGAGAGAGGGGGGGGAGAGTGCACCCCAGCCACTCTCAGCACCAGTTGTTTCTACATTAAACCTCTTGCCTTTTTCACAAATAATCTGACCGGTGGCTGGGACTGAGGGGGGGGGTCACGCCAGTGTCCACAATGCACACACACACACACACACACACACACACACACACACACACACACACACACACACACACACACACACACACACACACACACACACACACACACACACACACACACACACACACACACACACACACACACACACACAGTATATTCCGTCTCTCTCTCTCTCTCTCTGTGTAACAAACCCGTTCCCCGTGTGTGCGACTTTTACCGGCGAGCTCAACACTTCACATATTTGCCAGCATCAATTTTTATGTTGCTTTTTTTTTTTTTAAATATTTGCAAGAGTGGGTGGGAAGAGAGAGGAGGAGGGGGGGTGGCTGGGGGGAGCGACCAGTGGCTGTGTGTTAGCTGCCTGCATGAGATTTTATCCCCAGTGAGAGAAGGCGGGCGAGGCGAGGCGAGGCGAGGCGAGCAGAGGCTGCTATCCTTGGTGCTGAAGCAGCCAGGAGCCGGGAGGCTGCTGTCCTTGGTGCTGAAGCAGCCAGGAGCCGGGAGGCTGCTGTCCTTGGTGCTGAAAACCATGTTGGCTGCCCGGCGTTTGCGGCGCTCTGAGCGGGTGCGGGCAGCGGGGACTCGGCCTCTTCCACCATGAGTGGGGGCCCGGGGCGAGGGTCGTCGGGGTTATGGGGCCAGCGAGGCGGGGACAAGACCCGCTCCGTCCAAGTTGGCGAGGCGCGCAGCTGAGCGGGCAAGCAGTCCTCCAGGTCGCCTTCATCACCCTCCTGCTCCTGTGTGGACCATGTTCCCAGCAGAGTGACTCCAAACACAGCCGGCTCAAGGGGCGACACTGGAAAGGTGGTAAGTTGTGACGAGGGGGGGACTTCACTCTGGTTGTGTGTTCACATGTGTGTGTGGGTGTGTGTGTGTGGGCATTGCCTTTGAGATATCTGATGCCTCTGAGGCTGACCGTGTTTGTCATGCTGAGGTTCAACACACACAAACCTGGTGATGTTGACCAGTTAACCCATGGTTGACCAGTCGGTGGTCTGAGGTGGATGTGACCCGCTCTCAAAGGAGGAGAGAGGGGCAGAATTGGCACAGGAGTGGAGGTCGGGGATGAGAGGTGAAGAGTTTTGTGGTTCAATCAGGCGTTGGTCACCTCAACCCACCCCGTGCTTAGTTTTCCATGGTGCCTGCGGGCATTGTACTCATTGTTGGGAGAGTGGCTTAGGTTGGTCCTGCCAGGGTTGGCATCGGAGTTGGAGATGAGAGGGGGGGAGTGTGGGAATCAATCATGTGTTGGTCAACTCTGCTAGATCCCCCCCTCTCCTCCTCCCCCCCAACCCCAACCCCAACCTCAATCCCCCTCCACCCAACCTGATCCCGCCTTGTTGGTAGACAGAATTGCTGGAGAAACCCCACCGGTGAGGCAGCATCAATGGAGCGAAGGAAGTAGGCAACGTTTCGGGCTGAAACCCTTCTTCGGGGGGGGGGGGGGGGGGGGGGGAGAGTGGATCTTGTGTGACCAACGCATGTTTGATTCCCACGCTTCCCCCCCCCGTCTCATCTCCAACTCTGTCTGAAGAAGGGTTTCGGCCCGAAACGTCGCCTAGTTCCTTCGCTCCATAGATGCTGCTGCACCCGCTGAGTTTCTCCAGCACTCTGTGAATGTCTATGGTTTAAAACAGCACCTGCAGTTCCTTCCTGCACTTGGAGGTTAACGGACAAAAATGCTGGAGGAACTCAGCGGGTGCAGCAGCATCTATGGAGCGAAGGAAATAGGCAACGTTTCGGGACGAAACCCTTACGGGTTTCGGCCCGAAACGTTGCCTATTTCCTTACCGGTTTCGACCCGAAACGTTGCCTATTTCCTTCGCTCCATAGATGCTGCTGCACCCGCTGAGTTTCTCCAGCATTTTTGTCTACCTTCGATTTTCCAGCATCTGCACAGTTCCTTCTAGAACACCTGTGTTGTTATTGGTGGGGGTCATCGAATGGGATGGGAGAGAGGATTGCTTTGGCAAGGGCAGAGTTGGCAAAGGGAATTGGAGATTCCAAACAAACATATGCCAAGGTGTTGGTGGGCATGCTATGTGTTGGGAGTGAGGTTGGGAGTGAGGGAGTGAGGGAGTTGGCTGGTGCTGGCACTGGGGTAGGAGTTGAGAGGGTCCAGCGAGCGAGCGGTGTGTGATTCAACGATGTGTTGGCCAACTCTGCTGTGTTCAAGAGTCAAGAGTCAAGAGGGTTTTATTGTCACGTGTCCCAGATAGGACAATGAAATTCTTCATGTTTGAGAAGGAACTGTGCAGATGCTGGAAAATCGAAGGCAGACAAAAATGCTGGAGAAGCTCAGCGGGTGCAGCAGCATCTATGGAGCGAAGGAAATAGGCGCCAAAACCCTTCAGAGTTTCCTTCGCTCCATAGATGCTGCCTCACCCACTGAGTTTCTCCAGCATTTTTGTCTACCTTCGATTTTCCAGCATCTGCACAGTTCCTTCTTAAACACTTATCCCAAGTCGTTGCTGGGGGTTAGTATGTTGGGATGGGGCAGCAAGACTTTGGATTCAGTGATGAAAAGTTCCACCTGGACTGTGGCGACATCTCACCGCTGCACCTGAATACAGAACAGGAGATGTGTCTATATACCATAGACCATATATATACACAATGAATAAACGAACAGATAAAGTGCAATAGGCTGTTATTGTTCAGAGTTTGTTTGATATCGTGTTTAATAGCCTGATGGCTGTGGGGAAGAAGCTGTTCCTGAACCTGGATGTAACAGATTTCAAGTCAAGTCACTTTCATTTCTGTAGCACATTAAAAAAACAATTCTCGTTGACCAAAGTGCTTTACATTGGTGGAGATACTAATGTTAGAGTGCTAGAGTGGTGAACTCTCTGCCACAGAGGGTAGTTGAGGCCACAGTTCATTGGCTATATTTAAGAGGGAGTTAGATGTGGCCCTTGTGGCTAAGGGGATCAGGGGATATGGAGAGAAGGCAGGTACGGGATACTGAGTTGGATGATCAGCCATGATCATATTGAATGGCGAATGGTGCAGGCTCGAAGGGCCGAATGGCCTCTACTCCTGCACCTAATTTCTATGTTTCTATGTTTCTATGTTATACAACAGTGGTTCATAGATTAAGTACATACATCACTACATACATGTAGCCCTCACTCAGAGGACGTCAAGAAAGGCTTGGGAGTAAAGATGAGTTTTAAGTCTCGACTTAAAGGAGTCAATGGAGGGGGCAGTTCAGATGGGAAGAGGGGGCGCTGCTGTTCCACAGTCTAGGAGCTGCAACCGCCCCGGCCAAGCTGGCCATCCGCGAGTCACGGCGCCAGGCTGTGGGGGGCTCTACCCGGGCCAGCTGCCTGCCCCTTTTCCGGGGTTACGTCCGTGCCCGGGTGGGATTAGAAAGGGAATACGCCCTGTCTGTGGGCACCCTGAGGGAGTTCCGGGACCACTGGGCTCCGCAGGGTGTTGAATGTATCCTCAATAAGGATGTATCATAATTGTATAATAGTTTATTATGGATATATGTTTGTATTGTATTTATGGTGGTGGGTTCTGGCTTGATTTATTGTAGTGTAAATATTATTTTTTAATAATTGAATAAATGTTTCGATTTAAAAAATAAAATAAAAAGGTGTGGTCGCTCCTGAGCTTATGCCTGGACCGCGGGATATTCAGTAACCCCCAAGTCGGCTGATCTGAGGGGCCTGGAGCTGGTGTGGTGGGTGAGCAGACATTTGATGTAGGTGGGGGCGAGCCCGTTTAAGGGCTTTGTAGACATAGAGGAGGATCTTGAAATTTATTCGGAACCGCACAGGGAGTCAGTGGAGAGAGGCCAGGATCCTCTATTTCAGGCTCCCCCCAACTCTCTCCCCCTAACCTCGCCCTGCCCAGTGTCCCAGCAAACACTTAGCCCAAGTTGTTGGTGGGGTTGTATGTTAGGGAGGTGCAGCAAGACTTTGGATTCAGTGGCGAAAAGTTCCACCTGGTCCGTGGCTGAATCTCACCGCTGCACCTGAAGGGTTTCGGCCCCGAAACGTCGCCTATTTCCTACGCTCCATAGATGCTGCCTCACCCGCTGAGTTTCTCCAGACTTTATCTGCGTTGTGATCCGTGCTTCGGACCAACCGTCTAGAGACAGGCCTCTGAATAATTCATAGACTCACCGCTGTAAACTAGCATCTGTCTTATAGAAACTTACAAATTCTTAAGGGGTTGGACAGGCTAGATGCAGGAAGATTGTTCCCGATGTTGGGGAAGTCCAGGACAAGGGGTCACAGCTTAAGGATAAGGGGGAAATCCTTTAAAACTGAGATGAGAAGAACTTTTTTCACACAGAGAGTGGTGAATCTCTGGAACTCTCATCCACAGAGGGTAGTTGAGGCCACACAGTTCATTGGCTATATTTAAGAGGGAGTTAGATGTGGCCCTTGTGGCTAAAGGGGATCAAAGGGTATGGAGAGAAGGCAGGTACAGGATACTGAGTTGGATGATCAGGCATGATCATATTGAATGGCGAATGGTGCAGGCTCGAAGGGCCGAATGGCCTCTACTCCTGCACCTAATTTCTATGTTTCTATGTTTCTATGTTTGTCTCTCGTGCTGGAATGAAGGGGCTACTTGGAGTCACAGGGTAAGGGGAATGTCCTCAGCATCACCCCACCCAGAGACAATCTTGGACCTTCAGGGAGTTCTCCAGCACACCAGGCCTGTGCAACAGGCAAGCCGGGCAGCTCCCTGACGGGTTAATGGGAGGGGCTGGCATGGGTCTGGTGGGCTGAAGGGCCTCCTCCATTGCTGCAGGATTCCCCCGAGATCCCCCCCTCAGCGACAGGCAGTGTCGAAAGGATTCTGTCCGTCTTGCCCCAAGTTCTTTTGGGGGATGGCCTCATTCTGCAGAAACAAGGAACTGCAGATGCTGGTTTACAAAAGAAAACACAATGTGTTGGAGTAACTGAACAGGGCAGGCAGCATCTGTGGAGAACGTGGAGAATGTCACCTATCCATGTTCTCCGCAGATGCTGCCTGACCCGCTGAGTTATGGTGCAGCAGCATCTATGGAGCTAAGGAAATAGGCAACGTTTCGGGCCGAAATCCTTCTGGGAATAGGCAACGTTTCGGGCCAAAATCCTTCTGGAAATAGGCAACGTTTCGGGCCGAAACCCTTATGGGTTTCGGCCCAAAACGTTGCCTATTTCCTTAGCACCATAGATGCTGCCTGACCCGCTGAGTTACTCCAGCACTCTGTGAAAAGTCACCTATCCATGTTCTCCACAGATGCTGCCTAACCCGCTGAGTTACTCCAGCACTCTGTGAAACGTCACCTATCCATGTTCTCCACAGATGCTGCCTGACCCGCTGAGTTACTCCAGCACTCTGTGTCTTTGTTCTGTGTTGTTCCCTGCTCTCTGTGTTACTGGCCCCAGCAACTCCTCCAGCCTGTGGACACTTTCTGGCTCCAGATAAAGTCTCAGTACTGTTGACATAACACTCTCTTTTCTTCCCTGCCTCTTATTTGATGGGATGTCCTTGATTTTCTGGAGTTATGGGGGTGGGTGGGCAGGAGGGGAATGGAAAGTCAAGTCAAGTCAAGTTTATTTGTCACATACACATACGAGATGTGCAGTGAAATGAAAGTGGCAATGCTCGCGGACTTTTGTGCAAAAGACAAACAACAAAACAACCAAACAAATTATAAACACAATCATAACACACATATTCTTTTACATAATAAATAATGGAAGGAAAAACGTTCTGTAGAGTTAGTCCCTGTTGAGATAGGCGTTTACAGTCCGAATGGCCTCTGGGAAGAAACTCCTTCTCAACCTCTCCGTTCTCACCGCATGGCAACGGAGGCGTTTGCCTGACCGTAGCGGCTGGAACAGTCCGTTGCAGGGGTGGAGGACGGAAAGGTCAGATTGGGAATGGGAGGGGGGGAGTTGAAGTGTTGGGCCACCGGGAGATCAGGTTGGTTAAGGCAGACTGAGCGGAGGTGTTGGAGCCTTCGCTTGGTCTCGCCGATGTGGACAAGTTGACACCTCCTGTCAAAGGGTTTTACTGCAGGTACACAAGGCTCTACTGCGACCACATCGTCAGTTCTGGGTCCCGGTTTTGCAGACTGAGGTGGGACTCAGGATTTGGGGACGAGGGATAGGGAGAGGCTGGGCGGGCTTGGGACTTTCATTGCTTGGAGTGCAGGAGGATAGGGGTGATCTTATAGAGGTGTATAACATCATGAGGGAATAGACAATCTTTTGCAGGTGCAGGTCTATAGCACCTGCCCACTGCCCAAAGTCCTGTACAGTCTGATCAAACTCAGCAGGTGCAGCAGCATCTATGGAGCGAAGGAAATAGGCAACGTTTCGGGACGAAACCCTTGCGGGTTTCGGCCCGAAACGTTGCCTATTTCCTTCAGGATTTCGGCCCGAAACGTTGCCTATTTCCTTCGCTCCATAGATGCTGCTGCACCTGGTTAGTTTCTCCAGCACTGTTTGTCTACCTTCGATTTTCCAGCATCTGCAGTTCCTTCTTAAACATAGACAACGTGAATACAAAATCTTTCATACCGGGAGAAAGAAGAATTAATAGGAAATTAGATTTACTAGAAGGTTGCCTGGGTTTCAGCAACTAAGTTACAGAGAAAGGTTGAACAAGTTAGGGCTTTATTCTCTGGAGCGCAGAAGGTTAAGGGGGGACTTGATAGAGGTTTTTAAAACGATAGACAGAGTTGATGTGGACAAGCTTTTCCCACTGAGAGTAGGGAAGATTCAAACAAGGGGACATGACTTGAGAATTAAGGGACTGAAGTTTAGGGGTAACATGAGGGGGAACTTCTTTACTCAGAGAGTGGTAGCGGTGTGGAATGAGCTTCCAGTGAAGGTGGTGGAGGCAGGTTCGTTTTTATCATTTAAAAATAAATTGGATAGTTATATGGACGGGGAAGGGAATGGAGGGTTATGGTCTGAACGCAGGTAGATGGGACTAGGGGAGATTATGTGTTCGGCACGGACTAGAAGGGTCGAGATGGCCTGTTTCCGTGCTGTAATTGTTATATGGTTATATGGTTATAAGCTGAGGGGTGACTTTTTCACACGGAGGGTTTAGTTTAGTTTATTGTCACCTGGACTGAAATAGAGTGCCAAGCTTTTTCTTGCTTGCTAACCTATTAGCTGCAGGACTATACATTATTACAATCGAGCCTTTCAGAGTGTAGTTGTTGGCTCCTCTGGGCCATGACTGACCATGGGTGATGCATCCTGGTCGGATGCAAGCCTGGGCCATGTCATAGAGAAACATAGAAACATAGAACCATAGACAATAAGCGCAGGAGTAGAGGCCATTCGGCCCTTCGAGCCTGCACCGCCATTCAATATGATCATGGCTGATCATCCAACTCAGTATCCCGTACCTCCCTTCTCTCCGTACCCCCTGATCCCTTTAGCCACAACTAACTCCCTCTTAAATCCAGCCAATGAACTGTGGCCTCAACTACCTTCTGTGGCAGAGAATTCCACAGATTCACCACTCTCTGTGTGAAAAATGTTTTTCTCATCTCGATCCTAAAAGACTTCCCTCTTATCCTTAAACTGTGTGACCCCTTGTCCTGGACTTCCCCAACATCGGGAACAATCTTCCTGCATCTAGCCTGTCCCACCCCTTAAGAATTTTGTAATTTTCTATAAGATCCCCCCTCAATCTTCTAAATTCTAGCGAGTACAAGCCGAGTCTATCCAGTCTTTCTTCATATGAAAGTCCTGACATCCCAGGAATCAGTCTGGTGAACCTTCTCTGTACTCCCTCTATGGCAAGAATGTCTTTGCTCAGATTTGGAGACCAACACTGTACGCAATACTCCAGGTGTGGTCTCACCAAGACCCTGTACAACTGCTGTAGAACCTCCCTGCTCCTATACTCTAATCCTTTTGCTATGAATGCTAACATATCATTTGCCTTCTTCACTGCCTGCTGCACCTGCATGCCTACTTTCAATGACTGGTGTACCATGACCTCCCTGCTCTTATACATGCAAACTCGATCCATCCAGACAGTGCCTCGGGGAAACCCACGTGGACACAGGGAGAACATGCAAACTCCACACAGGCAGTGCCTCGCGGCCAGGATCGAACCTGAGTCTCTGGTGCTGTGAGGCAGCAACTCTGCCCACTGAGCCTCCGTGTCACATTGCACTATGTTTAAACGAGCAGCATAGTACAGGCTAATACATATTTTACAGCCAGCAATATAAAAACTGATAACCACATTAAAAACCTCATGAGCTCATCAATATTTGAAGATCGCTAAAACATCACATTGGATGCACTGGAAGATTCACAATCCAGTCTATCGGAAATGTGTTGACATTACC
This sequence comes from Leucoraja erinaceus, assembly GCF_028641065.1. Classification (NCBI taxonomy): domain Eukaryota; kingdom Metazoa; phylum Chordata; class Chondrichthyes; order Rajiformes; family Rajidae; genus Leucoraja; species Leucoraja erinaceus. Next base: position 35,452 of record NW_026576384.1, read on the forward strand.
TTTAATGGGGAACCAGCCCCTTGTTGGTTTAAATGATTGGTTTGAGCCAGGTTATAAATCCATTATCTCCAGAAACTCATAGAAGCTGCTCCTCCCCCCCCCCCCCCCCCCCCCCCCCCCCCCCCCCCCCCCCCCCCCCCCCCCCCCACCCCCCACCGAGGTGTTTTTCTTAGTGCCGTCAATCTTTAGACGTTAGAGATACAGACTTCGCTGTGAAACTGGTGGAAAACTAAATGTTGAGCAGCACTGAGTTGTGGTCGGTTGTCAGAGGACTCCATCTCCACCTCACGCTGCCTCGGCAAGGCCAGCAGCATCATCAAGGACCAGTCTCACCCCCGGCCACTCCCTCTTCTCCCCTCTCCCATCGGACAAGAGGTACAGAAGTGTGAAAACGAACGCACACACACACCTCCAGATTCAGGGACAGTTTCTTCCCGGCTGTTATCAGGCAACTGAACCGTCCCACCACAACCAGAGAGCGGTCCTGAACTACTATCTACCTCATTGGAGACCCTCGGACTATCCTTGATCGGACTTTGCCGGCTTTACCTTGCACTAAACGTTATTCCCTTTATCCTGTATCTGTACACTGTGGACGGCTCGATTGTAATCATGTGTTGTCTTTCCGCTGACTGGTTAGCACGCAACAAAAGCTTTTCACTGTACCTCGGTACACGGGACAATAAACTAAACTGAACTGAGTCAGTTCATATCACTCATTTCCCTCTCCCCTGAATCTCAGTCTGAAGAAGGGTCTCGACCCGAAACATCACCCGTTCCTTCTCTCCAGAGATGCTGCCTGTCCCGCTGAGTTACTCCAGCAGTTTGCGTCTATCTTCAGTGTAAATCAGCATCTGCAGTTCCATCCTACACATAAGATGATCTCCAATTGACAGTGAGATAGCAGAGATCTAGTATGATGGGGTGATCAATGGTCAGGCTGGACTTGATGGGCTGAAAGGCCTGTTTCCATACAGTATAGTCCCATCAAACATAAAGCTGTACACACAGGAACATCTCACAATGGATGTAGCCAATTTTAGGTACCGTATTTTAAGAATAAGGAGTAAGCCATTTAGAATGGAGACGAGGAAACACTTTTTCTCACAGAGAGTGGTGAGTCTGTGGAATTCTCTGCCTCAGAGGGCGGTGGAGGCCGGTTCTCTGGATACTTTCAAGAGGGAGCTAGATAGGGCTCTTGAAGATAGTGGAGTATGCGATATCGGGAGAAGGCAGGAACGGGGTACTGATTGGGGATGATCAGCCATGATCACATTGAATGGCGGTGCTGGCTCGAAGGGCCGAATGGCCTCTACTCCTGCACCTGTTGTCTATTGTCTATTGTAACTAAACCTGTTAACACCCCACTTCACCTCTACCCTTCGCCCCACCGTGACATGCACCCATTTCTTCCTTTCCCCCTCCCACACTGAAGCTCGGTGCAGCCAACGCCAAGGCTCTGTGGGGGAGGACCTCAGTCTAGGGTCCTTCCGCTGCTGGACATCGGGTGGACAGAGTCCAGCGGGGACCCCTCCCCCCTCACACAAGGGAAGGGAGATCACCCTAGGGTGGTAAGGGATCGGACACGCTAGATGCAGGAAACATGTTCCCGATGTTGGGGGAGTCCAGAACCAGGGGTCACACATAGTGTAAGAATAAGGGGTCGGCCATTTGGGACTGAGATGAGATGAGGAAAAACATTTTTACCCAGAGAGTTGTGAATCTGTGGGATTCTCTGCCACAGAAGGTAGTTGAGGCCAATTCACTGGATGTTTTCAAGAGAGAGATAGATTTAGCTCTTGGTGCTAACGGAGTCAGGGGATATGGGGAGAAGGCAGGAACGGGGTACTGATTGTGGATGATCAGCCATGATCACATTGAATGGCGGTGCTGGCTCAAAGGGCCGAATGGCCTCTACTCCTGCACCTGTTGTCTATGTTTCTATATCCATGTGGCTGTCCAAAAAGCCTCTGAAACACCACTATGGTATCAGTGCCTCCACCCCCACCCCTGGCAGCGCGTTCCAGGCACCCACCACCCTCTGTGTATAAAACCTTTCCCACGCACATGTCATAGAAACATAGAAACATAGACAATAGGTGCAGGAGTAGAGGCCATTCGGCCCTTCGAGCCTGCACCGCCATTCAATATGATCATGGCTGATCATCCAACTCAGTATCCCGTACCTGCCTTCTCTCCATACCCTCTGATCCCCTTAGCCACAAGGGCCACATCTAACTCCCTCTTAAATATAGCCAATGAACTGGCCTCAACTACCCTCTGTGGCAGAGAGTTCCAGAGATTCACCACTCTGTGTGTGAAAAAAGTTCTTCTCATCTCGGTTTTAAAGGATTCCCCCCTTATCCTTAAGCTGTGACCCCTTGTCCTGGACTTCCCCAACATCGGGAACAATCTTCCTGCATCTAGCCTGTCCAACCCCTTAAGAATTTTGTAAGTTTCTATAAGATCCCCCCCTCAATCTTCTAAATTCTAGAGAGTATAATCCACGTCTATCCAGTCTAGCTTCATAAGACAGTCCGGACAGCCCCGAAATCAGTCTGGTGATCCGTCTCTGCACTCCCTCTATGGCAACAATGTCCTTCCTCAGATTTGGAGACCAAAACTGTACGCAATACTCCAGGTGTGGTCTCACCAAGACCCTGTACAACTGCAGTAGAACCTCCCTGCTCCTATACTCAAATCCTTTTGCTATGAAAGCTAACATATGTCCTTTGAATCTTGTCTCTGCCACCTCACAGCAATGCCCTGTAGCCTTTGGGTTTTACATACTGGGATAAAGGTTCGAATGGCCTTTAATTTCAGCCATGCCTTTTATTTTGTTTGTTCTTTTTACTTTTTGGAAAAATAAAACCCAGCTTGGTTAAATTCTCCACAGAGGCAACATTCACCAGCCCCAGACCACTAGGATTTAGTGCTGGCTGTAGTTGGAGCCCGAGGCAGTGTTGAGAGCTCTCTGATGGGGAGCTCTTAAATCTTCCTGCATTTTAGATGCTTTTCGCAATGGATTAAGGTTTGCAAAGCTACCTCCCGTCCCGTGCTCTCTGAATCTGTGTCCCTTTGATCTCTCTTCAAGGAGGCTTTCTATCTGTGAGAGTGGAGAGAGGCGATGAGACAGAGAGAGGGAGAGGGAGGAGAAGGAGCTACTCGTTACATGTCTGGCTGGTGATCTTAACTCTGGTGGGATATAACCATATAACCATATAACAATTACAGCACGGAAACAGGCCATCTCGGCCCTACAAGTCCGTGGCGAACAACTTTTTTTCCCTTAGTCCCACCTGCCTGCACTCATACCATAACCCTCCATTCCCTTCTCATCCATATGCCTATCCAATTTATTTTTAAATGATACCAACGAACCTGCCTCCACCACTTCCACTGGAAGCTCATTCCACACCGCTACCACTCTCTGAGTAAAGAAGTTCCCCCTCATGTTACCCCTAAACTTCTGTCCCTTAATTCTGAAGTCATGTCCTCTTGTTTGAATCTTCCCTACTCTCAAAGGGAAAAGCTTGTCCACATCAACTCTGTCTATCACTCTCATCATTTTAAAGACCTCTATCAAGTCCCCCCTTAACCTTCTGCGCTCCAGAGAATAAAGACCTAACTTATTCAACCTTTCTCTGTAACTTAGTTGTTCAAACCCAGGCAACATTCTAGTAAATCTCCTCTGCACTCTCTCTATTTTGTTGACATCCTTCCTATAATTGGGCGACCAAAATTGTACACCATACTCCAGATTTGGTCTCACCAATGCCTTGTACAATTTTAACATTGGTGCAGGAATGGGGTGGTTGCAGACTTTGTTATCTGCCAGTCTCCTCTCCCCTCCCCCCCCTCCCCTCCCCTCCCCTTCCCCTCCCCTCCCCTCCCCTCCCGGGTGGCTCAGCATTTCCCCTCCCATTCCCAATCTGATCTCTCTGTCCTGGGCCTCCTCCATGGCCAGAGTGAGTCCCACCACAAATTGGAGGAGCAGCACCTCATATTCCGCTTGGGGCAGTTTACACCCCAGCGGTATGAACATTGACTTCTCCAGTTTCAGGTAGTCCCTGCTTGTTCCCTCCTTCCCCTCCCCTTCCCAGCTCCCCCACAGCCCACTGTCTCCGCCTCTTCCTTTCTTCTTCCCCCCCCCCCCTCACCCCCACATCAGTCTGAAGAAGGGTCTTGACTCGAAACGTTTTCTTTTTTCTTCGCTCCATAGATGCTGCTGCCTCACCCGCTGAGTTTCTCCAGCATTTTTGTCCACCTGTGAATTTACAAAGATCACCCCTCGTGCTCCTGCATGCACAGGGACCTGTTAAATATTTCCGCTCTCATCTTAAACCGACTGAATTTCTTTCAGGAGGTACCTGTGGCGATGAAATTGCTGTGACCACAATTTTGGATTTGACATCCGGCCGGCCAAATAGTTGTTGGCCATTTCAATCTCGGTTGTGGTTTTGTTCTCAGATTCAGATTCAGATTCAGATTCAACTTTAATTGTCATTGTCAGTGTACAGTACAGAGACAGCGAAATGTCGCCAGGTGAAGGAGCCCTGGCCTTGTTCGCTGATTCCTGCAAAAAAAAAAAAACCCACACAACTTGCAACTCAGCAGCGAGGGGATTTAAACGTTTGCAAATTAATTTCTGTCCAATCTCAAATTCGGCTGAAAAAAACCTCCCAACACTTCAAGGAGCAATTACGAAAACCTTTCTCAGCCTTGTATTTGAGTATAGGAGCAGGGAGGTTCTACTGCAGTTGTACAGGGTCTTGGTGAGACCACACCTGGAGTATTGCGTACAGTTTTGGTCTCCAAATCTGAGGAAAGACATTATTGCCATAGAGGGAGTACAGAGACGGTTCACCAGACTGATTCCTGGGATGTCAGGACTGTCTTATGAAGAAAGACTGGATAGACTTGGTTTATATTCTCTAGAATTTAGGAGATTGAGAGGGGATCTTATAGAAACTTACAAAATTCTTAAGGGGTTGGACAGGCTAGATGCAGGAAGATTGCTCCCGATGTTGGGGAAGTCCAGGAAAAGGGGTCACAGCTTAAGGATAAGGGGAAAATCCTTTAAAACCGAGATAAGAAGAACATTTTTCACACAGAGAGTGGTGAATCTCTGGAACTCTCTGCCGCAGAGGGTAGTTGAGGCCAGTTCATTGGCTATATTTAAGAGGGAGTTAGTTGTGGCCCTTGTGGCTAAGGGGATCAGAGGGTATGGAGAGAAGGCAGGTACAGGATACTGAGTTGGATGATCAGCCATTATCATATTGAATGGCGGATGGTGCAGGCTCGAAGGGCTGAATGGCCTCTACTCCTGCACCTATTGTCTATGTTTCTATGTATCCAAACCAGTCCATCACACAGACCAGACTCCCCACTACTGGCTCCATCGACACTTCCCGCTGCCTCGGAAAAACCAGCCGACGTCATCAGGAACCATTCATTCCTTCCACTCCCCGCTCCCGACCGGCAGAAGATACAGATTCCTGAAAGCCGGCACCACCGGACTCGGGAACTCCAGGACGAGCCCACTTCATTGTATTCTGACCCAGTGGAGTTAGAGTCACGGAGTCACGGAAACAGGCCATTCAGCCCGACTTGCCCACACCGACCAACATTCCACATCTACACTAGTCCCACCTGCCTGCGTTTGGCCCAAATCCCTCTAACCCTGTTCTATCAATGGACCACTACAATTATTTTTTCAAACAATAGACAATAGGTGCAGGAGTAGAGGCCATTCGGCCCTTCGAGCCAGCACCGCCATTCCATGTGATCATGGCTGATCATCCCCAATCAGTACCCCGTTCCTGCCTTCTCCCCCATACCCCCTGACTCCGCTATCTTTAAGAGCCCTATCTAGCTCTCTCTTGAAAGTCAGATTCAGATTCAGATTCAGATTCAATATTAATTGTCATGTTCAGTGTACAGTACAGAGACAACGAAATGCAAAGTATCCAAAGAACCGGCCTCCACCGCCCTCTGAGGCAGAGAATTCCACAGACTCACAACTCTCTGTGAGAAAAAGTGTTTCCTCGTCTCCGTTCTAAATGAATTATTCTTAAACCCCTGTCCCACTGTACGAGTTCATTCCAAGAGCTCTCCCCGAGTTTGCCCCTGATTCGAACTCGGAGATTTACGGTAATGGCCACTCGTCGGTACTCGGGGCTCTCGTGGACATTTTTCAACGCGTTGAAAAATCTTCACCAGTCTTCCCGTGCTTACCTGCCGTTAGCGAGTCTTCCCGAGTACCTGCCGTTAGCGTTACGAGCCGCTAAGAGACGTCCCCGAGCTCCGACGTACCCGCTACGTTCATTCTCCGTGCTTACCACGAGTTTGATTTTGCAGTTTACACCCCAGTGGTATGAACATTGACTTCTCCAATTTCAGGTAGTCCCTGCTTCCTCCCTCCTTCCCCTCCCCTTCCCAGCTCCCCAACAGCCCACTGTCTCCGCCTCTTCCTTTCTTCTCCCCCCCCCCCACCCCCACATCAGTCTGAAGAAGGGTCTCGACCTGAAACGTCACCTATTCCTTCGCTCCATAGATGCTGCCTGTCCCGCTGAGTTTCTCCAGCATTTTTGTCCACCTGTGAATTTACAAAGATCACCCCTCGTGCTCCAGCACGCACAGGGACCTGTTAAATATTTCCGCTCTCATCTTAAACCGACTGAATTTCTTTCAGGAGGTACCTGTTGCGATGAAATTGCTGTGACCACAATTTTCGATTTGACATCCGGCCGGCCAAATAGTTGTTGGCCATTTCAATCTCGGTTGGGGTTTTGTTCTCAGATTCAGATTCAGATTCAGATTCAACTTTAATTGTCATTGTCAGTGTACAGTACAGAGACAACGAAATGTCGCCAGGTGAAGGAGCCCTGGCCTTGTTCGCTGATTCCTGCAAAAAAAAAACCCCACAACTTGCAACTCAGCAGCGAGGGGATTTAAACGTTTGCAAATTAATTTCTGTCCAAACTCAAATTCGGCTGAAAAAAACCTCCCAACACTTCAAGGAGCAATTACGAAAACCGTTCTCAGCCTTGTATTTGAGTATAGGAGCAGGGAGGTTCTACTGCAGTTGTACAGGGTCTTGGTGAGACCACACCTGGAGTATTGCGTACAGTTTTGGTCTCCTAATCTGAGGAAGGAAATTATTGCCATAGAGGGAGTACAGAGAAGGTTCACCAGACTGATTCCTGGGATGTCAGGACTGTCTTATGAAGAAAGACTGGATAGACTTAGTTTATACTCTCTAGAATTTAGGAGATTGAGAGGGGATCTCATAGAAACTTACAAAATTCTTAAGGGGTTGGACAGGCTAGATGCAGGTTGATTGCTCCCGATGTTGGGGAAGTCCAGGACAAGGGGTCACAGCTTAAGGATAAGGGGGAAATCCTTTAAAACCGAGATGAGAAGAACTTTTTTCACACAGAGAATGGTGAATCTCTGGAACTCTCTGCCGCAGAGGGTAGTCGAGGCCAGTTCATTGGCTATATTTAAGAGGAAGTTAGATGTGGCCCTTGTGGCTAAGGGGATCAGGGGGTATGGAGAGAAGGCAGGTATGGGATACTGAGTTGGATGATCAGCCATTATCATATTGAATGGCGGATGGTGCAGGCTCGAAGGGCTGAATGGCCTCTACTCCTGCACCTATTGTCTATGTTTCTATGTATCCAAACCAGTCCATCACACAGACCAGACTCCCCACTACTGGCTCCATCGACACTTCACGCTGCCTCGGGAAAACCAGCCGACGTCATCAGGAACCGTTCATTCCTTCCACTCCCCGCTCCCGACCGGCAGAAGATACAGATTCCTGAAAGCCGGCACCACCGGACTCGGGAACTCCAGGACGAGCCCACTTCATTGTATTCTGACCCAGTGGAGTTAGAGTCACAGAGTCTCGGAAACAGGCCATTCGGCCCAACTTGCCCACACCGACCAACATTCCACATCTACACTAGTCCCACCTGCCTGCGTTTGGCCCAAGTCCCTCCAAACCTGTTCTATCAATGGACCACTACAATTATTTTTTCAAACAATAGACAATAGGTGCAGGAGTAGAGGCCATTCGGCCCTTCGAGCCAGCACCGCCATTCCATGTGATCATGGCTGATCATCCCCAATCAGTACCCCGTTCCTGCCTTCTCCCCCATATCCCCTGACTCCGCTATCTTTAAGAGCCCTATCTAGCTCTCTCCTGAAAGTCAGATTCAGATTCAGATTCAGATTCAATATTAATTATCATGTTCAATGTACAGTACAGAGACAACAAAATGCAAAGTATCCAGAGAACCGGCCTCCACCGCCCTCTGAGGCAGAGAATTCCACAGACTCACAACTCTCTGTGAGAAAAAGTGTTTCCTCGTCTCCGTTCTAAATGACTTACCCCTTATTCTTAAACCCCTGTCCCAGTGTACGAGTTCATTCCAAGAGCTCTCCCGAGTTTGCCCCTGATTTGAACTCGGAGATTTAAGGTAATGGCCACTCGTCGGTACTCGGGGCTCTCGTGGACATTTTTCATCGTGTTGAAAAATCTTCACCGGTCTTCCCGTGCTTACCTGCCGTTAGCGAGTCTTCCCGAGTACCTGCCGTAAGCGTTACGAGCCGCTAAGAGACGTCCCCGAGCTCCGACGTACCCGCTACGTTCAGTCTCCGTGCTTACCACCAGTTTGATTTTTTTTTAAACTCGGGAGAGCTCTTGGAATGAACTCACACCGTGGGACAGGGCCATTAAACTGCGTGTGTGTGGCCCCTGGTTCTGGACTCCCCCAACATAGGGAACATGTTTCCTGCCTCTAGCGTGTCCAAACCCTTAATAATCTTATATGTTTCAATGCGATCCCCTCTCATCCTAAACTCCAGAGTGTACAAGCCCACAGCCGCTCCATTCTCTCAGCATATGACAGTCCCGCCATCCCGGGAATTAACTTGGTGAACCTACGCTGCACTCCCTCAATAGCAAGATTGTCCAACCTCTGTACAGACAGCACCAGTGGCCAGGATCGAACCCTGGTCTTTGGCGCTGTGAGACAGCAGCTCTACCGTTGCGCTTCTGTGCTGCCCTAGTATACACCTTACCGCTAACTACTCAAAGCTCTGACTGATGAAGGCCACCCATCTACCTATGACCACCCATCTAGCTTTTTTTAATTCAATTTCAATTTTATTTTTAATATGTTTCTATTATTTATTTATTTATTTATTTAATTAATTAATTATTTAAAAAAAAATTATGATACTGCCTGTAAGGGAAATTCATTTCGTTGTCTCAAATTGAGACAATGACAATAAATTTGAATACAATACAATACAATCTACCGGAGGTTACACAGAAAAGCTGGAGAAACTCAGCGGGTGCAGCAGCATCTATGGAGCGAAGGAAATAGGCAACGTTTCGGGCCGAAACCCTTCTTCAGACTGATCAGGGGTGGGGGTGGGTGGGGACAAGAGAGGGAAAAGGAGGAGTACAATCTACCTGTGACCACCCATCTACCTTGATAAAAATTTGAAGAGACGAGGAGCTGTTTTGGGCAGCTGGGTGGCCATTAGCCTGAATACTCTCTAGAATTTAGAAGATTGAGGGGGGATCTTATAGAAATGTACAAAATTCTTAAGGGGTTGGACAGGCTAGATGCAGGAAGATTGCTCCCGATGTTGGGGAAGTCCAGGACCAGGGGTCACAGCTTAAGGATAAGGGGGAAATCCTTTAAAACCGAGATGAGAAGAACTTTTTTCACACAGAGAGTGGTGAATCTCTGGAACTCTCTGCCACAGAGGGTAGTCGAGGCCACAGTTCATTGGCTATATTTAAGAGGGAGTTAGATGTGGCCCTTGTGGCTAAGGGGATCAGAGGGTATGGAGAGAAGGCAGGTACGGGATACTGAGTTGGATGATCAGCCATGATCATATTGAATGGCGGTGCAGGCTCGAAGGGCCGAATGGCCTCTACTCCTGCACCTAATTTCTATGTTTCTATGTTGACTCCATATCTACTCTTCAGTTCCAATCCAAATGTAACCATTGCTCCCCTTTCCTACCCCGTCCAACGCCACCCGCTGCGATCTCGCTTCGCCCCGCTCCCCCCCCCCCCCCCCCCCCCACACCTCCGGCAGTCGCCGTGACAGGTGGACCGAGAGATTGCCCCTCCAACCGTGCTTTGCTGGGATCTCCACTCGATAAAACTTTGAAGAGACGAGGAGCTGTGTTGAGCAGCTGGGTGGCCATTAGCCTGAATAATGCATGGAAAGTGCAGGGGAGTCTGAGGCTGCCACTGACAGTGACTACAGAGTGGAGCTAAATAATGGATGCTCACCATCGCCTCCCGTCCCATCCGCTCACACATTCCAGCAGCCCTTCACAAACTTACTTTAGTTTAGTTCAGAGACGCAGCGCGCAAGCAGGCCCTTCGGCCCTCCCCGCCCGTGCCGACCAGCGATCCCCGCACACACTCACGTTACCCTACACACACACACTGGGGACAATTTACAAATTTACCAATAAGCCATAATAAGTCTGAAGAAGGGTTTCGGCCCGAAACGTTGCCTATTTCCTTCGCTCCATAGATGCTGCTGCACCCGCTGAGTTTCTCCAGCTTTTTTGTGTAACCTACCAATAAGCCAATAGCCCTGCAAACCCGAAAATGAAACATTGACTTCTCAAATTTCAGGTAGTCCCTGCTTCCTCCCTCTTTCCCCTCCCCTCCCCAGCTCTCCCACAGATTCAGATTCAGATTCAGAAAACTTTATTGTCTGTCGTAACAGAAAACCTTCTTTGACGTGGCTCAACATACAGACAGGACAATGTACTGATAAGCAGTCATACAGCACAGATTTCTGCGAGCACACACCGTGTGTATCGATCTTAAAAGCAAATATAAAGATTAAAAACGGTAAAAAATAGACAAGATAAAAGTTGTGGATACGTGTAAAGTGACAATGCGTCAGCGTTAATTTGTCCATTGTTCATTTTTTATTTAAGCTGTTTATGGCGATGGGTATGAATGAGTTTTTGTGGATGTTTTTCTTGGATAGGGGGACTTTATATCAGCGGCCTGATGGCAGAAGTTGGAAGGACTTGTGCAGGGTTCCTGTGTAATGAGATTGGCTTTCCTTTTAACTGCCTGGGTGTGGAGTACTGATAATTGATTTTGAGTTTTGCCAGTTATTTTGCTTGCCTGATTGATAATCCGGGAAAGCTTTGATTTGTCTTTGACAGAGGTGAGGGTGAACCAGGATGTGATGTTAAAGGTGAGTACAGATTCTATAAGTGATTTATAGACAGCTGTTAAAATGTCCTGTCTGACATCAAAGCTCCTGAGTTTCCTCAGCAGGAACAGGCGTTGCTGTGCCTTCTTGTACACAGAGTCTGTGTGCTGGAAGAAGGACAGCCCACTGTCTCTGCCTCTTCCTTTCTGGTTGGTGCGGACTCGGTGGGCCAAAAGTCCTATTTCAAAGCTATATCTGTAAGGTCTAACGTCTAGATGGAGTGGATGTCGAGTGAAAGTTTCAGGAATGAATGAATGAATAAATGAATGAAATCTTTATTGTCATTTTCCTGAGTACTCACATACCCAGAGGAAACAAAAAAACGTTGCTCAACCAGTGTCCATTCAGTGTGCAGTAAAAAATAAATAGAAATAAAAATACATATATCATGAAGAAATTAACACTCTACTCTCTACTAAACATCAACAGGCGTTCCGATCGGCAGCGGCACGACAGTGGCTCTGCTGCAGTGTGTCCAGGTTGGTGGTTGGTGCGCGATACTTTGGCAGGGGGCAAAGTCCGTTTATCAGTCTTATAGCCTGCGGGAAGAAGCTGAGGAGCATCCTGCTGGTTTTGCAGCTAATGCTCCTGTACCTCTTCCCAGATGGCAGGATGGAGAATATGTGATGCGATGGGTGGTAGGGGTCTTTGATGATGGAGATGGCTCTGCTGATACATCTCTTCCTGTATATGTCCAGCAGGAAAGGGAGTGGAGCACCAATAATCCTGCTGGCGGTCTTCACAATCCTGTCTAGTTGGTGCCGTTCGTACGCCTTGCAGCTCCCGAACCAGGAAGTGATGCCGTAGGTTAATGTGCTCTCGATTGTCCCCCTATAAAAAGTCCGTAGGTGTGTAACATAGAAACATAGAAACATAGAGACTAGGTGCAGGAGTAGAGGCCATTCGGCCCTTCGAGCCTGCACCGCCATTCAATATGATCATGGCTGATCATCCAACTCAGTATCCCGTACCTGCCTTCTCTCCATACCCTCTGATCCCCTTAGCCACAAGGGCCACATCTAACTCCCTCTTAAATATAGCCAATGAACTGGCCTCGACTACCCTCTGTGGCAGAGAGTTCCAGAGATTCACCATTCTCTGTGTGAAAAAAGTTCTTCTCATCTCAGTTTTAAAGGATTTCCCCCTTATCCTTAAGCTGCGACCCCTTGTCCTGGACTTCCCCAACATCGGGAGCAATCTTCCTGCATCTAGCCTGTCCAACCCCTTAAGAATTTTGTAAGTTTCTATAAGATCCCCTCTCAATCTCCTAAATTCTAGCGAGTACAAACCGAGTCTATCCAGTCTTTCTTCATAAGACAGTCCTGACATCCCAGGAATCAGTCTGGTGAACCTTCTCTGTACTCCCTCTATGGCAATAATGTCCTTCCTCAGATTTGGAGACCAAAACTGCACGCAATACTCCAGGTGTGGTCTCACCAAGACCCTGTACAACTGCAGTAGAACCTCCCTGCTCCTATACTCAAATTCTTTTGCTATGAAAGCTAACATACCAGGGAGCTAACGTAGGGTGGAGACCTGCTTTACCTGGTCTTCGGAGAGGGTGTAGTCACTGCTGGGCTCTCTTGACCAGTGCTGTGGTGTTGGTCATGGACGTCAGGTCATCTGACAGGTGGAGTCCTAGGAACTTGGTGAGTGGTGAATCTCTGGAACTCTCTGCCACAGAGGGTAGTTGAGGCCAGTTCATTGGCTATATTTAAGAGGGAGTTAGATGTGGCCCTTGTGGCTAAGGGGATCAGGGGGTATGGAGAGAAGGCAGGTACGGGATACTGAGTTGGATGATCAGCCATGATCATATTAAATGGCGGTGCAGGCTCGAAGGGCCGAATGGCCTACTCCTGCACCTAATTTCTATGTTTCTATGTTTCTAACTTCACGCTGCTGACCCTTTCCACATCAGCTCCATCGATGTGCAGAGGTGTATGGTGTTGTTTTCCCGCCCTCCTGAAGTCAATCACCATCTCCTTAGTTTTTCCCACGTTGAGAATGAGGTTGTGGGATTTGCACCATCCCTGTGAGCAGCTCCACCTCCATCCTGTACGCCGACTCATCATTGTCGCTGATGAGACCCACCACTGTTGTGTCATCAGCGAACTTGTTGATGACGTTGTTGTTGAGTCTGGCAGTACAGTCGTGTGTCAGCAGACTAAACAGCATGGGAGAGTCTGTGAGCATAAAAGGGATGGACCTTTAGAATGGAGATGGGGAGGGATTTCTTTAGCCAGAGGGTGGCGAATCTGTGAAATTCATTGCCACAGACAGTGGTGGAGGCCAAGGCATTGGGTATTTTTAGAGCAGAGATTGATAGGTTCTTGATTAGTCATGTGACAAAGATTATGGGGAAGGACACAAGGTGATGGAGCAACTCAGCAAGTCAGAAAGCATTTCTGGAGAACATGGAAAGGAACATAGACGTAATTCAACCGGTGAGGCAGCATCTATGGAGAGAAGGAATGGGCGACGTTTTGGATCGCCCATTCCTTCTCTCCCTAGACGCTGCCTCACCCGCTGAGTTACTCCAGCATTTTGTGTGTAACTTTGATTTTACCAGCATCTGCAGTTCTTTCTTACCCATGGAAAGGAACAGTTCGGGTTGAGACACTTCTTCAGTCTGAAACGTCACCTATCCATGTTCTCCACAGATGCTGCCTGACCCGCTGAGTTACTCCAGCACTCTGTGAAACGTCACCTATCCATGTTCCCCACAGATGCTGCCTGACCCACTGAGTTATGGTGCAGCAGCATCTATGGAGCTAAGGAAATAGGCAACGTTTTGGGCCAAAACCTTTCTGGAAATAGGCAACGTTTCGGGCCGAAACCCGGAAGGGTTTCGGCCCGAAACGTTGCCTATTTCCTTAGCTCCATAGATGCTGCTGTACCCGCTGAGTTACTCCAGCACTCTGTGAAACGTCACCTATCCATGTTCTCCACAGATGTTGCCTGACCCGCTGAGTTACTCCAGCACTCTGTGAAATGTCACCTATCCATGTTCTCCATAGATGCTGCTGCACCCGCTGAGTTACTCCAGCACTCTGTATGTCCTTTTGTGCATGAACCAGCCTCTCCTGTTCCTTCCTTCTAGAGATTATGAGGAGAAGGCAGGTGAATCATAGAAACATAGAAGCATAGACAATAGGTGCAGGAGTGCAGGTGCATTCGGCCCTTCGAGCCTGCACCGCCATTCAATATGATCATGGCTGATCATCCAACTCAGTATCCCGTACCTGCCTTCTCTCCATACCCCCTGATCCCCTTAGCCACAAGGGCCACATCTAACTCCCTCTTAAATATAGCCAATGAACTGTGGCCTCGACTACCTTCTGTGGCAGAGAGTTCCAGAGATTCACCACTCTCTGTGTGAAAAAAGTTCTCCTCATCTCGGTTTTAAAGGATTTCCCCCTTATCCTTAAGCTGTGACCCCTTGTCCTGGACTTCCCCAACATCGGGAACAATCTTCCTGCATCTAGCCTGTCCAACCCCTTAAGAATTTTGTAAGTTTCTATAAGATGCCCCCTCAATCTCCTAAATTCTAGAGAGTATAAACCAAGTCTATCCAGTCTTTCTTCATAAGACAGTCCTGACATCCCAGGAATCAGTCTGGTGAACCTTCTCTGCACTCCCTCTATGGCAAGAATGTCCTTCCTCAGATTTAATGTCCTTCTTCAGACTTAAACCTCGGTGTAAACCAGCATCTGCTGCTCCTTCCTGCACAAAGCCCAACTTGGTGACGGACACAAACATCCGCTGCACTTCAGGATGAAAGATCGCCAGGAGCAAGTAAACAGCTCCAGGCGGTAAATCTTTAAATATATATATTATTTTCAGGGATAGCTCCTCTGGAGATCTGAGCGGCTGCACTTGAAACACTTCAAAGCTCACTCAATCCCAAGCTCTTGAAAGACACAAGCGAGACGCAGTTTGTTCTGCCAATGTGTTCTTTGACTGATAGTGTAACAGCGAGCCTCAGCCAGATTTCTGAAGAGGTCCCTACAATAAACGAAGAAAGGCAGCACCTCTCTCCCCCCGAGCAATATCCACAGTTCACCGTGACAAAAAACACATATCGCGCCTTTCGACGTGAGTAATGCAAAGAATCACAAGGTCCTGCACCTAAACTGATCTTGCCATCATTAACATGCATGTCCTGCGCGGTTTACATCAAGCCCAACTCACATCCTACGAGTTCTGAAACCTCTTTGAGTGTTTGGAAAACAGGAGGACTCGTTGGCGAATGGAAATGATTTAATCTTGAAGTCTTATCTCCCGAAGGCACATGAATTCATATCTGACCCAATTCGTTATAATTTCTCCGCAGTTGAACAGAAATATAAAAGTGGAACAAAAATCATCACCGGGAAAAATTCACAGCAGGGTGTCAGAAAAAATGTACTCAAGAGTTTTCTCCAGACTCGTCCAACGGGCCCTGCTGCGAATCTGCAGATTTTGCAGGCTGTTTAATCTTCAGTTATCTTGGTTGGAACAGATGTGTGAAATGGAGCAGTGAACAGCCAGAGAAACAGAGTGTGGCTTCCTGCTACACTGCCCCGTCACACACACACACACACACACACACACACACACACACACACACACACAACACACACACACACACACACACACACACACACACGCACACACACACGCACACACACACACACACACACACACACACACACACACACACACACGCACACACACACACACACACACACACACACACACACACACACACACACGCACACACACACACACACACACACGGTTTTACTCACACACTCTGTACTTCCTGTACTTCCTGTACTTACAAAATTCTTAAGGGGATGGACAGGCTAGATGCAGGAAGATTGCTCCCGATGTTGGGGAAGTCCAGGACAAGGGGTCACAGCTTAAGGATAAGGGGGAAATCCTTTAAAACCGAGATGAGAAGAACTTTTTTTCACACAGAGAGTGGTGAATCTCTGGAACTCTCTGCCGCAGAGGGTAGTCGAGGCCACACAGTTCATTGGCTATATTTAAGAGGGAGTTAGATGTGGCCCTTGTGGCTAAAGGGATCAGGGGGTATGGAGAGAAGGCAGGTACGGGATACTGAGTTGGATGATCAGCCATGATCATATTGAATGGCGAATGGTGCAGGCTCGAAGGGCCGAATGGCCTCTACTCCTGCACCTATTGTCTATGTTTGTATGTTTCTACGGGTGCAGCAGCATCTATGGAGCGAAGGAAATAGGCAACGTTTCGGGCCGAAACCCCTGAGGGGTTTCAGCCCGAAACGTTACCTATTTCCTTCCTGAGGGGTTTCAGACCAAAACGTTGCCTATTTCCTTCGCTCCATAGATGCTGCTGCACCCGCTGAGTTTCCCCAGCAGTTCATTGGCTATATTTAAGAGGGAGTTAGATGTGGCCCTTGTGGCTAAGGGGATCAGGGGGTATGGAGAGAAGGCAGGTACAGGATACTGAGTTGGATGATCAGCCATGATCATATTGAATGGCGGTGCAGGCTCGAAGGGCCGAATGGCCTCTACTCCTGCACCTATTGTCTAAGTTTCTATGTTTCCTCGCTGGACACGCCCGTGTCTCTACCTGACGGGGGGAAGTGGTCCCCAGTGGAGGTCTCTCTACAAGGGAGTCCTCAGTCCTCCCCCTTTACATCGGGGACCTGGGGTGGAGAGTGTTGCACACGGGCCGTGGCCTGTAACAGATACTTGAGCCGGTCCACGGACTCGCCAGGCGCCCGTCACACCTGCGGCGAGGACGAGACCGTGTTCCACGTCTACGTGCAGTGTGGGAGGTTGCAGCCCCTGCACGAGTATCTGAAGGGGCTGCTCCTCAAATATCTGCTGCATTATAAACCCACGCTCCCGATAAAATAAGGGCAAGGACCACACGGGTTAGCACCTGGGGTGAGGGCAGAAGGGCCTCTTTGCGTGCTCTACGACTATGACTAAGATTTAAATGCACCGAATATTGAACTGCAGATGAGATGAGATTACCAAGATTAGCACCGTGTTTAAGAAGGAACTGCAGATGTTGGAACAAAACCGGTAGACAAAAATGCTGACCATCCCCAATCGGTACCCCGTTCCTGCCTTCTCCCCGTATCCCCTGACTCCGCTATCTTTAAGAGCCCTATCTAGCTCTCTCTTGAAAGTATCCAGAGAACCGGCCTCCACCGCCCTCTGAGGCAGAGAATTCCACAGACTCACAACTCTCTGTGAGAAAAAGTGTTTCCGCGTCTCTGTTCTAAATGGCTTACCCCTTATTCTTAAACTGTGTGTGTGTGTGGCCCCTGGTTCTGGACTCCCCCAACATCGGGAACATGTTTCCTGCCTCTAGCGTGTCCAAACCCTTAACAATCTTATATGTTTCAATAAGATATCCTCTCATCCTTCTAAAATCCAGAGTGTACAAGCCCAGCCGCCCCAATCTATCAGCATATGACAGTCCCGCCATCCCAGAAATTAACCTTGTAAACCTACGCTGCACTTCCTCAATAGCAAGAATATCCTTCCTCAAATTAGGGGCAATTTACCTCGAGGGCCAATGAACCTACAAACTCTTTGGGATGTGGGATGAGACCGGAGCACCTGGAGGAAACCCTCGCAGTCACAGGGAGAACATGCAAACTCCACACAGTCCCAGAGGTTAGGACTGAACCTGGGTCTTTGGAGGCAGCGGCCCAACCACTTTGCCACCCTGCATCTAGTTAGAGGATCTGTAATGGGTAGGATAGGTTTGGGCGAGATATGGGCTTGAAGGTGGGCAGGAGGGACTTGCTGGATGGGGCATGTTGGACGGCATGGGCAAGTTGGGCCGAAGGGCCTGTTTCCACGCTGTACGCCTCAACAACTCGATGAGAAGGAGGAACACAAGCCACAAGAACAAATCACAGCTGGAATTGCGAGCCAACGTGAATGTTTCTGTCCTTTAAGACATGATTAGTTGCGCACTACAGCAGCCTTCTAATGACTTTGGAAATACTTCTTTAAGCTGCAGGGTGGACTTCTAGACAGTGATGGACGGTGTTGTCACTTCAGTTTTGTTCTAGTCAGTGAACAAGTGTTCAAAGATTAAAGGATCACCTGTGATGTTGCTAAGTCCGACACGCATTCTCCCAGCGTAGCTGTCATTGCTCAAAGCCCAGCAATGTTGACGACTGCTGCATGTTGAAGGCTGGACTCCAGCCCGCGTCTGATAACAACCTTTAGCGTTTTAGCGTTTCTAAGTCAGGGCACGCGGGATGATTGACAAATGAACGTTCGACTCAGAATCACTCCATTACTATGCAAATGTATGCAAATTCTCTCCGGAGTGAGCGGGCAATGTGGACTTGGTGTTCACTTTAACTCTCTGTAGTTCAAGTTCAAGTTCAAGTGAGTTTATTGTCATGTGTCCCTGTATAGGACAATGAGATTCTTGCTTTGCTTAAGCACGCAGAACATAGTAGGCATTTACTACAAAACAGATCAGTGTGTCCATATACCATGATATAAATATATACACACACATGAATAAATAAACTGGTAAAGGGCAAATAGCAGAAAGTGGTTACTAATAATCAGAGTTTTGTCCGAGCCAGGTTTAATAGCCTGATGGCTGTGGGGAAGTAGCTATTCCTGAACCTGGACGTTGCAGTCTTCAGGCTCCTGTACCTTCTACCTGAAGGTAGCGGGGAGATGAGTGTGTGGCCAGGATGTGTGTGTGGGTCTTTGATGAAGGTAGACAAAAATGCTGGAGAAACTCAGCGGGTGCAGCAGCGTCTATGGAGCGAAGGAAATAGGTAACGTTTCCGGCCGAAACCCTTCCGGGTTTCGGCCCGAAACGTTGCCTATTTCCTTCCGGATTTCGGCCCGAAACGTTGCCTATTTCCTTAGCTCCACAGATGCTGCTGCACCCGCTGAGTTTCTCCAGCATTTTTGTGTACCTTCGGAGAAAACCCACGCAGGTCACGGGGAGAACGTTCAAACTCCGTACGTTCAAATGGCCTACTCCTGCACCTATTGTCTGCTGTGCGGGGATCGCTGGTCGGAGCGGACACGGTGGGCTGAAGGGCCTGTTTCCGCGCTGTATCTCAAAACTAAACTAAACTTTGGAGCGCAGAAGGTTAAGGGGGGACTTGATAGAGGTCTTTAAAATGATGAGAGGGATAGACAGAGTTGACATGGACAAGCTTTTCCCACTGAGAATAGGGAAGATTCAAAGAAGGGGACATGACTTGAGAATTATGGGACAGAAGTTTAGGGGTAACATGAGGGGGAACTTCTTTACTCAGAGAGTGGTAGCTGTGTGGAATGAGCTTCCAGTGGAGGTGGTGGAGGCAGGTTCGTTTTTATCATTTAAAAATAAATTGGATAGTTATATGGATGGGAAAGGAATGGAGGGTTATGGTCTGAATGCAGGTAGATGGGACTAGGGGAGAATACGTGTTCGGCACGGACTAGAAGCGTCGAGATGGCCTGTTTCCGTGCTGTAATTGTTATATGGTTATATGGTTAAACAAAAACTGCTAGATTTAACCCATTTCCATAATGCTTCTGCAGAATCCGTGATCCCAATATAACGCAGGAATTTAAATGCACGACTTAAGTGTGAAATGTTTTGACATTATTCATAGCTTCATTGCTCTGCAAAGAATTGTCAGTCATCCCGAGTGAAGTGCGGGATGCTAATAGCAGTGTTTAATTTAAAATTAGCTACAGTGCCGGAGATGAAATAGGCAGGTAGGTCTGCTCTTATTTGGAGTACTGAGAGCAAAATTGGGCCCCATATCTGAGGATGGATGTGCTGGCTCTGGAGAGGGTCCAGAGGAGGTGAGAAGGAACTGCTTTAGTTAGAGGGTAGTTAATCTGTGGAACTCATTGCCACAGACGGCTGTGGAGGCCAAGTCAGTGGATATTTTTAAGGCGGAGTTAGACAATAGATAATAGGTGCAGGAGTAGGCCATTCGGCCCTTCAAGCCAGCACCGCCATTCAATGTGATCATGGCTGATCATCCCCAATCAGTACCCCGTTCCTGCCTTCTCCCCGTATCCCCTGACTCCGCTATCTTTAGGGGCTATATCTTATGAGCCAGTCCCACTTAGGGAGTATTGCGTACAGTTTTGGTCTCCAAATCTGAGGAAAGACATTCTTGCCATAGAGGGAGTGCAGAGAAGGTTCACCAGACTGATTCCTGGGATGTCAGGACTGTCTTATGAAGAAAGACTGGATAGACTTGGTTTATACTCTCTAGAATTTAGGAGATTGAGAGGGGATCTTATAGTAACTTACAAAATTCTTAAGGGGTTGGACAGGCTAGATGCAGGAAGATTGTTCCCGATGTTGGGGAAGTCCAGGACAAGGGGTCACAGCTTAAGGATAAGGGGGAAATCGTTTAAAACCGAGATGAGAAGAACTTTTTTCACACAGAGTGGTGAATCTCTGGAACTCTCTGCCGCAGAGGGTAGTCGAGGCCAGTTCATTGGCTATATTTAAGAGGGAGTTAGATGTGGCCCTTGTGGCCAAGGGGATCAGGGGGTATGGAGAGAAGGCAGGTACGGGATACTGAGTTGGATGATCAGCCATGATCGTATTGAATGGCGGTGCAGGCTCGAAGGGCCGAATGGCCTACTCCTGCACCTAATTTCTATGTTTCTATGTTTCTAAGTTGGGTTAGGGGGCAGAGATCAGCCATGATTGAATGGCGGAGTGGGCTCGATGGGCCGAATGGCCTCATTCTACTACTATAACTTGTGATTGATTAGATTGATTGATTGATTGAAAGTGTGAATGTACAGAGCCTGAGTGAGTGTGAGTCCCGCGGTGATTTATGAGGTGTGGGTCTGGCTGCAGCAGCCCGAATGCCACACTTGTCAGCGAATGAAGAAATGTCGAGCAGTTTACATAGAAACATAGAAAATAGTTGCAGGAGGAGGCCATTCGGCCCTTCGAGCCAGCATCGTGATCATGGCTGATCGTCCCCTATCAACAACCCGTGCCTGCCTTCTCCCCATATCCCTTGACTCCACTAGCCCCAAGAGCTCTATCTAACTCTCTCTTAAATCCATCCAGTGACTTGGCCTCCACTGCCCTCTGTGGCAGGGAATTCCACAAATTCACAACTCTCTGGGTGAAAAAGTTTTTTCTCACCTTAGTCTTAAATGGCCTCCCCTTTTATTCTAAGACTGTGTGTGTGGCCCCTGGTTCTGGACTCGCCCCAACATTGGGAACATTTTTCCAGCATCTAGCTTGCCCAGTCCTTTTATAAATTTTAAATGTTTCTATAAGATCTCCCCCTCATCCTTCTAAACTCCAGTGAATAGTTTAGTTTGAGATCAGAAACATTCGGAAAGAAAAACTGTCAGTAGGTTCAACAGTGTAATGTTTCCTTTCACGGTTTCCAATTGAAAATCGATTTCCTTCCCTCCCAAGTGAAGTGAAAGCTGATATTGATCATTTGGAATCTTGATAAAGCATCACTTAAAGATTAAACGGGAACTTACCAGTTTGGAGTTTGATCTGTATTTTATGAGGAGTTACGATGAGTGATTACGTGAAGAGCCCGCTCAGCGCGCATGCGCGGCATACTTCAAAGCAGCGGTGTGGAATCACAGATAG
This sequence comes from Leucoraja erinaceus, assembly GCF_028641065.1. NCBI lineage: Eukaryota > Metazoa > Chordata > Chondrichthyes > Rajiformes > Rajidae > Leucoraja > Leucoraja erinaceus. Next base: position 57,339 of record NW_026576384.1, read on the forward strand.
ACACAGTTATTGAAATAAACATAGTAAAGAAAAGGAGACATCAGTTATCAGTTTGACCCATATTATTGAGGGTGGGAGTGGAGGGCACGTAATCCCTCATCGTAACTCCTCGTAAAATACAGATCAAACTTCAAACTGGTAAGTTCTCGTTTAATCTTACTATTTTACTTCGGAGTCACGTGAAGATTTCAAAGCTCTGTGATTTCAAACCATGTAACAGTTATTACTTCACTCATTGCCGAAGTTCTTGAGGGAGGAAGTGTGATATCGTAATCAACCAATGAATCTGTTTGTAGAAAAACACAACGGTATTTTTTAACAATAACAACAAAGAAATTAAATTGCTCCCCTGGGCTTAAATTAAATATTTGCAGTCTGTCAAAAAAATTCTGCAAATAAAGCAGGTTTTGCCAATGGCTTATTATAAAAATTCTGAACGGTCTTTCCCCCGACCATCCTGCTGTAGCCAGGATGGGGTCTATAGGCACGTCCATTCTTTTGGCCATTGATGTGGATGCTGCCCTGGTGGAGTGAGATTTGTACATGTTAGTGTTTATCCCAGCAGCTTTTAGCATCTGCTTGAGCCAACTCGAAATGGTTTGGCTCGTCACCCGACCATAAGGTTTTTTATGACTGACCCATAAGGCTTTTTCACTCCCTTGAATATTTTTGGTTGTGTCTATGTAGGATAGTAGGTGGGTCATGGCATATAACCGTGGTTCTGGCGGGTAAGCCTGGAATTCCACGACTGGATTAGGCATTCCTGGTCTGCTCTGTTTGATCAGATAATGACAGTGATATGGTCTGGAGCTGTGAGCATGGTGTCCAGTCGCAATAGGTGTAGTGACTGGACCCTCTGTGCAGCTACAAGTGCCATCAACATGAGTGTTTTGAGCATAGATTGTTCCAGGTTGAGGGATCTGGCTGGTGGCCATCCCCTGAGGTATGTCAGGACCACACTGACATCCCATGTATGGGTGTACCTTGGTCTAGGGGGTTAGAGTTGTAAATACCCTTCATTAGTTTGACCACCAGCGGGTGGGACCCCATGACCTGTTGTCCTGGAGCTGGTTTTAAATAGACAGACAGGTCACTTCTAGCTGTGTTGATGGCTCTGTAGCTGAGTCCTTCATCGTGGTGAAGGTTCGCCAGGAATTCCAGTACATTGGTAACTGTAGCGGTTGAGTAGGTGGTCCCTGTATCCAAGCAGTACTTCTCCCATTTTTTGATGCTGGACAAGTGCTGTTTTTTAGTGGATGTTCGGAGGGATGCTGACATGGTGTCGACGGTTTGTTCTGATAATCCCAGTCCCAGAAGTGGTTTGTGCAGAATCTGCAACCCAGGAGTTTGATTTTTTCATGGCATGGGTGGCTTGTGCCCGACTCTGGGTGTTAATAACTCTGGGTCACTGGGGAATACCATCGGAGTTTCAACAACCATGTCATGGAGTATTGGGAACCATGGCTGTGTAGGCCAGTCGGGTACTATCAAAATACCTGAAGGCAGAGTCCATTTGTATTGTGCGTAGTCCCCGACTGATGAGGCAGAAGGGAGGAAATGCATAGAAGAAGAATTTCCCCAATCCAGCGCAAACGCATCTACCGCTGCTGCCTCAGGGTCTGGTTCCCAAGTGACATACATAGGTACCTGGTGATTTAGCCTTGTTGCAAATAAATCGATATCTGGCGGCCATATTGCTTGATAACTTTTGCAAATATTTTGGGGTTTAACATCCATTCGATGTTGTCATTAAATTTACGTGACCTGGTGTCTGCCATTGTATTTAGCTTACCTGTCAGGTAAGTTGCTGATAGCCAAATATGTCTTTCGACACACCATTGCCAAATTGTGTTGACCAATTTGTTGCATGATATTGATTTTATGCCGCCCATATGGTTAATGTAGGCCGCCACCGTAGTATTATCTATTTGTAACCGTACATGCAAGTGATGCATATTTGATGCATATGCTTTTAAACCATAAAAGGCACCCAACATCTCTAGATAATTAATGCCCAGTGTAAGTAGTAATGATGACTCTGGGTTAGTCCATCTACCACCTGTGCTGGATATGGAGTTAGTTGCTCCCCAGCCTTGAGCACTGGCATCTGTTTGGATAACTAACGTAGGGTTAGTGATGATAATAGGGCTGAAACTATGCCAAACGTTTTCTGCCCACCACTGTAGTTCTGATATTGCTTCAGTGGGTAACTTCATGACACGATCATAATGACCTGCATGTCGTTTTAGTGCCTGTACCTTTGCTCTTTGTAAGTTTTGATAGTGCAAAGGTCCGAATTGTGTAGCCGGGAATGCTGCTACCATTTTCCCAATTACTCTTGCTACTTGTTGAATAGTTGGTCGTTCGTTGACCATTAAATTGTTGCATGATTGTGCCAATTCAACTGTTTTGTCTTTTGGCAAAGTTACAGTCACGTGGACTGAATTAATTGTGAAGCCCAAGTAGTCCATGATTGTGGATGGCTTCAACTTAGATTTATCTGGATGTAAGACAATCCCAGGGTTTCGAACAACTGTTTGGTAGCTGATACAGCTGATATAGTCAATTCCATGGTCTTGCCTACTATTAAGATATCATCAAGTTATGCCATGACAATATGTTTTTGTTTTCTTAATATTGCCAGAGCTGGTTTCAGTATCTTGGTGAATAATCTTCGGGCTGATGTTAACCCATAAGGTAACGCTTTAAACTGCCATAGCTGCCCCATCCAGGTAAATTTAAGGTATCTGCGATGATCCTTGTGAATGGGTACTGAATAGTAAGCATCTTTAAGATCAATGCTTGCCATGAAGTATCCTTTGGAAATTAGTTGTTTGGCAGTAACAAACGTTTCCATTTTGAAATGTATATACTTAACAAACATATTTAGTGAAGTTAAGTCAATGATGATGCGACATCCACCATCTTTTTTGGGTTTAGTGAATATATTTGATACATAGAAACATAGAAACATAGAAATTAGGTGCAGGAGTAGGCCATTCGGCCCTTCGAGCCTGCACCGCCATTCAATATGATCATGGCTGATCATCCAACTCAGTATCATGTACCTGCCTTCTCTCCATACCCTCTGATCCCCTTAGCCACAAGGGCCACATCTAACTCCCTCTTAAATATAGCCAATGAACTGGCCTTGACTACCCTCTGTGGCAGAGAGTTCCAGAGATTCACCACTCTCTGTGTGAAAAAAGTTCTTCTCATCTCAGTTTTAAAGGATTTCCCCCTTATCCTTAAGCTGTGACCCCTTGTCCTGGACTTCCCCAACATCGGGAACAATCTTCCTGCATCTAGCCTGTCCAACCCCTTAAGAATTCCAAGGGTTCATGTTTTGTTTTTCCCAATGATTCCCTTTGTGATTAGTCTCACCAGTTCAGCTTGTCCCTCTAGTTTTTCTTTAACTGAGAGGGAAAATACCCTCTGGGGTGAATGTTGAACTGGTGGCCATTTTTCTAGTATGAATTGTATTTTGTATCCACTAATGCCATTGAGTATATACTGATCACTCGTGATAGACTCCCGTGCTTCTTCAAAAACAGGTGTAATCTCCCCCCTGTTAGTATTAAGCCCCTACTTTCTATACGCTGGTAGGAACCAGACCCACCTACCTCCATGGTTATGGGTATTTCTTCTGTTTCCTCCCGGTCCAACAAGTCTTGCATGTTGTCTGACGTGGCGGTGATGTTGGGGGGTGGCGCACTTTCCATGGGGTCCGCTCTGGGCCCTGGTCTAAAGAAGACTTCCGGGGATAGAATGCGGACCCCGAGCTTTCACCAGTCCCATATGGTAGACGTTAACTGATGGACGCGATGGGGGTGCTGCTGCTTGTGAATTATTGTTTTTGGTTTGCTCGTCCTGGGGCCTGCCCTCATGAGACCGAAAGTTTTTGAGGCCTCTTCCATATCCTTCATATGCTTTGTGAGGTTTTTGCCAAAGAGCAGTGGGTCTGGCTCAGTGGCTGGAGTTATGCACAACCCCGCAAATATAGGATTTTATGCCAGGTCTTTAGAACGGAGACGAGGAAACACTTTTTCTCACCGAGAATTGTGAGTCTGTGGAATTCTCTGCCTCAGAGGGCGGTGGAGGCCGGTTCTCTGGATACTTTCAAGAGAGAGCTAGATAGGGCTCTTAAAGATAGCGGAGTCAGGGGATATGGGGAGAAGGCAGGAACGGGGTACTGATTGAGGATGATCAGCCATGATCATATTGAATGGCGGTCGGTGCTGGCTCGAAGGGCCGAATGGCCTCCTCCTGCACCTATTGTCTATTGTCTATTGTCATAACTGCTCACCAGATTCTATACATTTTGACACAGATCATATTTCAATGATAAAACCTATTTATATCACATCTTCAACTTTAGAAATGTCATAACGTCATATGGTCATAAGATCAAGTGAAAGGAGAAGAATGAGGCCATTCGGCCCATCGAGTCTACTCCGCCATTCAATCATGCCTGATCTATCTCTCCCTCCTAACCCCATTCTCCTGCCTTCTCCCCATAACCCCCGACACCCGAACTGATCAAGAATCTATCTATCTCTGCCTTAAAAATATCTGCTGACTTGTGGCCTCCACAGCTGTCTGTGTGGCAAAGAAATTCCTCCTCATCTCCTTCCTAAAGGAACATCCTTTAATTCTGAGGCTGTGACCTCTGGTCCTAGACTCTCCGACTGGTGGAAACATCCTCTCCACATCCACTCTATCCAGGCGTTAGATGAGAGGAAGCCCGTTGGTGCATTCTCTAATGAAGGGAGCACAGTCACAAGTGGTTGGGTTAATTTTTCTCGAAGTCCCCCGTCACTCCCCAGACGTCTGCTGCTCCTCCAGATTCTCCATCTCCTTGTCTTCAGACTGGGCTCCTGCTGTTCATCGCCCTTCGCCTCATTAACCATCGCAGATTAACCTTTGAAGGCGCAGCCACTGACGGGCGGGCGGTGTTGCCAGGGTGATTATCTTCTTGCATGAATCCTAGACGCAAAACATTAATCCTAGACGCAAAACATTAATCCTTGTCCCTTTCCCAGAGACAAGATTCGAGAGCATCGAGTGTGTTTAATTGCCGAATGAACTCACGGTGGAACAATTAAATTGTTACCAGCAGGGGGCGGCACGGTGGCGCAGCGGTAGAGTTGCTGCCTCACAGCGCCAGAGACCCGGGTTCGATCCCGACTACGGGTGCTGTCTGTACGGAGTTTGCACGTTCTCCCCCGTCAGCGTGTGGGTTTTCTCTGAGATCTTCGGTTTCCCCCCGCACTCCAAAGACCCCTGCAGGTTTGTAGGTTAATCGGCTTGGTGTAAATGTAAATTGTCCCCAAACGTGCAAACTCCGTACAGACAGCACCCGTAGTCGGGATCGAACCCGGGTCTCTGGTGCTGTGAGGCAGCAACTTAATTTAATTGTTCCACCGTGAGTGGGTCTAGGGTGGTGTGGATGTGGATGTACACTGGTCGGCACGGACTTTGTGGACCGAAGGGCCTGTTTCCGTGCTGTATCTCTAAACTAAATGAGATTTGGCGACGTGGCTGGTCATGACACCTTTTCAGCTTTCTTATTCCCCCCCTACAATCAGTCAGAAGAAGGGTCCCGACCCCAAACGTCACCTATCCATGTTCTCCACAGATGCTGCCTGACCCGCTGAGTTACTCCAGCACTCTGTGAAACGTCACCTATCCATGTTCTTCACAGATGCTGCCTGACCCGCTGAGTTATGGTGCAGCAGCATCTATGGAGCTAAGGAAATAGGCAACATTTCGGGCCGAAATCCTTCTGGAAATAGGCAACGTTTCGGGCCGAAACCCTTATGGGTTTCGGCCCAAAACGTTGCCTATTTCCTTAGCACCATAGATGCTGCCTGACCCGCTGAGTTACTCCAGCACTCTGTGAAACGTCACCTATCCATGTTCTCCACAGATGCTGCCTGACCCGCTGTGTTACTCCAGCACTCTGTGTCCTTTAGTGTTTTGGAGTGTTCTGGAAGCTGATAGTTGTGGAGGAGAAGCTGTTCTTGAACCTGGTTTGCAGACAGTAGGGCAGACATGAGTCTGACAGCTCCCTAGCTTATGGAAGGACATTTCAGACGCCTGATAACAGAAGATGTTCCTGAGTCGGGTGATGAGCGCGTTCCTTCGGGAGCGGGAAGAAGGAAGGACGGTCTGGACCAATTTTAAGGGCATGTCCCACTGTACGAGGTAATTCGAGAGTTCTCCCGAGTTTTCCCCCGATTCGAACTCGGAAAAGGGGCTCGTACGAGTAAAAAATAACAATTTTTTCATCACAAGTTTTTTTTTACTCATGGACAATTTTTCAGTGTTGAAAAAGCGTCACGAGTTTACCGGATTTCCCGTGTACCCACCGTTACTCGTACGAGCCGTTACGTGACATCCACGAGCTCCTACAGACCCGCTACGGACATTCTCCGTGTTCAAATCAGGGGAAAACTCAGGGGAGAACTCTTGAATTATCCCGTACTGTGGGACATGCCCTTTAGTTTAGTTTAGTTTAGAGATACAGCACGGAAACAGGCCCTTCGGCCCACCGGGTCCGCGCCGACCAGCGATCCCCGCACGTTAACACTATCCTACACCCACTAGGGACATTTTTTACATTTACGAAGCCAATTAACCTACAAACCTGTACATCCTGGGAGTGTGGGAGGAAACCGAAGATCTCGGAGAAAACCCACGCAGGTCACGGGGAGAACGTGCAAACTCCGCACGGATAGCACCCGTTGTCAGGATCGAACTGTTAAGGGTTTGGACACGCTAGAGGCAGGAAACATGTTCCCGATGTTGGGGGAGTCCAGAACCAGGGGCCACACACACAGTTTAAGAATAAGGGGTAAGCCATTCAGAATGGAGACGAGGAAACACTTTTTCACACAGAGAGTTGTGAGTCTGTGGAATTCTCTGCCTCAGAGGGCAATGGAGGCCGGTTCTCTGGATACTTTCAAGAGAGAGCTAGATAGGGCTCTTAAAGATGGTGGAGTTAAGAGATATGGGGAGAAGGCAGGAACGGGGCACTGATTGTGGATTATCAGCCATGATCACATTGAATGGCGGTGCTGGCTCGAAAGGCCAAATGGCCTCTACTCCTGCGCCTGTTGTCTATTGTCTAAGTAAGTAAGTAAGTAAGTTTATTGGCCAAGTATTCACATACAAGGAATTTGCCTTGGTGCTCCGCCCACAAGTAACAACATGACGTACAGTGACAGTGACGAGAAAAGACCGAAAAAGTCGGTTTAAGTTGAGGGGGAAAAGCTTTAATAGGGACCTGAGGGGTAATCTTGTCTACACTGAGGGTGGTGGATGTATGGAATGAGCTGCCGGAGGAGGTAGTTGAGGCTGGGACTATCGCAACGGTTTAGACACATTTGGACAGGTACATGGATATGACACGTTTGGAGGGATTATGGGCCAAACGCAGGCAGGTGGGACTAGAGTAGACGGGACGTGTCGGTCTGTGTGGGCAAGTTGGGCCGAAGGGCCTGTGTCCACTCTGTACCACTCTGTGACTCTACGACTTAGAGGGTTAACAGAGGATACGACCTTGTCACCGTTCTGACTCATTCTAAGAGACATTCCTTCATCTCCAGCTGCATGGGATTGTATGATCTCCTCCACTTTGCTGCATTTCAGACCTAATCAGATGGATTCACCAGGCCCTAATTGTCCAGACGGGTGACAGGTAGCTCCTGTGGAGAGGTAGGGACAGGTAATATCACCTCTTGTAATCCATACATCTCAATGTCAAATTGGAACACCTTTTATCTGAGGAAGGACATTATTGCCATAGAGGGAGTGCAGAGAAACATAGAAACATAGAAATTAGGTGCAAGAGTAGAGGCCATTCGGCCCTTCGAGCATGCACCGCCATTCAATATGATCATGGCTGATCATCCAACTCAGTATCCCTTACCTGCCTTCTCTCCATACCCCCTGATTCCCTTAGCCACAAGAGCCAAATCTAACTCCCTCTTAAATATAGCCAATGAACTGGCCTCAACTACCCTCTGTGGCAGAGAGTTCCAGAGATTCACCACTCTCTGTGTGAAAAAAGTTCTTCTCATCTCAGTTGACCAGAAGGTTCACCAGTGATTCCTGGGATGTCAGGACTGTCTTATGACGAAAGACTGGATAGACTTGGTTTATACTCTCTAGAATTTAGGAGATTGAGAGGGGATCTTATAGAAACTTACAAAATTCTTAAGGGGTTGGACAGGCTAGATGCAGGAAGATTCCTCCCAATGTTGGGGAAGTCCAGGACAAGGGGTCACAGCTTAAGGATAAGGGGGAAATCCTTTAAAACCGAGATGAGAAGAACTTTTTTCACACAGAGAGTGGTGAATCTCTGGAACTCTCTGCCACAGAGGGTAGTTGAGGCCACACAGTTCATTGGCTATATTTAAGAGGGAGTTAGATGTGGCCCTTGTGGCTAAGGGGATCAGAGGGTATGGAGAGAAGGCAGGTACAGGATACTGAGTTGGATGATCAGCCATGATCATATTGAATGGCGGTGCAGGCTCGAAGGGCCCAATGGCCTCTACTCCTGCACCTAATTTCTATGTTTCTATGTTTCTAACAAGTCAGTCACCAGCGATGCCTGCCTCCGCCCAGCAATGCCCGGCGTGGCTTCAGCTCGGCATGGCCTCCGATCAGCGTGGCACTTAGTCTCGACTCCTATGTTGTTATTGCACCCGCTTCAGCCTGTTCCATGAAGCCACAAACCTCTCGGTGAAAAAGCTGCTCCTCAGATTCCTATGAAATCTTTCCCCTCCCATCTTGAACCGAGGTCCCCCTGGTTCTACTTTCCTCCACCCAGTGTAAAAGACTCTTTGCATTCGCTGAATCAGAGAAGGCAGGAGAGTGGGGTTGAGAGGGAAAGGTATATCGGCCATGATTGAACGGTGGACTTCCACCGAGATGCAGCACAGAACGCCGCGGAAGACCCTTCTTCCCTGTGGCTATTAAACTGTACAATTCCTCCCCCCTCCTGTCATGGGGTAGACCGAGACGGTGAGGCAGGGGCCGCACGAACCGACAACCCCTTCGACCCGAGTAGCAGCGGTCAAATACGGGACAAGGGCGGTCCCGTACGGGACAAACCGATTTAGCCCAAAATATACGGGATGTCCCGGCTAATACAGGCCAGGTATAACCATATATCAATTACAGCACGGAAACAGGCCATCTCGGCCCTACAAGTCCGTGCCGAACAACTTTTTTCCCCTTAGTCCCACCTGCCTGCACTCATACCATAACCCTCCATTCCCTTCTCATCCATATGCCTATCCAATTTATTTTTAAATTATACCAACGAACCTGCCTCCACCACTTCCACTGGAAGCTCATTCCACACCGCTACCACTCTCTGAGTAAAGAAGTTCCCCCTCATGTTACCCCTAAACTTCTGTCCCTTAATTCTGAAGTCATGTCCTCTCGTTTGAATCTTCCCTATTCTCAATGGGAAAAGCTTGTCCACATCAACTCTGCCTATCCCTCTCATCATTTTAAAGACCTCTATCAAGTCCCCCCTTAACCTTCTGCGCTCCAGAGAATAAAGACCTAACTTATTCAACCTATCTGTAACTTAGTTGTTGAAACCCAGGCAACATTCTAGTTGGCAACACTAGTCTGATCTCACCTCCTTCCCTCTCTCCACCACTCCCCTGCTGCTCTCTCTCATCAATATACAGCAGGGAAATATGCCTGTGATATCTGACCTTCGTATAAATACACACGCAGTATGTTTACCAATTAAACTCTAATTACATGCATTTATTCAAATGAATTTAATCCTTATAATTACGAGTTCCAGTCACAGAGGAGAAAACTCCCTGATGAATTATCGGTGGGGTTTTCTTGGGTCAACAGTTAAGGTAACATTAGATTGGTAAGAGAGACACAAAATGCTGGAGTAACTCAGCGGGAGAGGCAGCATCAGGAGGAAAGAGGATGGGTGATGTTTCGGGTCGAGACCCTTCTTCAGGGCCTGTCCCACTTGGAGATTTTTTCGGCGACTGCCGCCATCATTGACTGGCGTACCAGCTCACCGAAAAATACGCCGCGTGATGACGTATAGACGTTTTTTCACGTCTCGCATCGTTGTTTTTGTCGCCGCTGGATTTTGAAATGGTCAAAATATTTTGGTGACACCGATATGACACCGGCAGTAGCCGAAAAAAATCGGCAAGTGGGACAGGCCCTTGACTTTTTTCCGAGACCCCAGATAATTAATAATCACGTCTGCTGGATACTGAGTTGGATGATCAGCCATAGAAACATAGAAAAAATAGGTGCAGGAGTAGAGGCCATTCGGCCCTTCGAGCCTGCACCATTCGCCATTCAATATGATCATGGCTGATCATCCAACTCAGTATCCCGTACCTGCCTTCTCTCCATACCCCCTGATCCCTTTAGCCACAAGGGCCACATCTAACTCCCTCTTAAATATAGCCAATTAACTGGCCTCAACTGGCCTCAAATAGGGCCGAAACCCAAAGGAAATAGGCAACGTTTCGGGTCGAAACCCGAAGGGTTTCGGGACGAAACGTTGCCTATTTCCTTCGCTCCATAGATGCTGCTGCACCCGCTGAGTTTTTGGCTGATCATCCAACTCAGTATCCCGTACCTGCCTTCTCTCCATACCCCCTGATCCCCTTAGCCACAAGGGCCACATCTAACTCCCTCTTAAATATAGCCAATGAACTGTGGCCTCGACTACCCTCTGTGGCAGAGAGTTCCAGAGACTCTACCACTCTCTGTGTGGTGATGACTCTCTGCGGGCCATGATCATATTGAATGGCGAATGGTGCAGGCTCGAAGGGCCGAATGGCCTCTACTCCTGCACCTATTGTCTATGTGAAGCATGGTATCCCGGGGGCTTCAGCTTTTTCCGACTTTATTTAGCACCCTGGTTGTTGGCATTTGACGTTCCAAATCAGAATCAGGATCTGATTCACAGCAGAAACTGTCAGGACAAAGCATTAAGAATTGACATGGGTAAACAATTATGGTTGAGTGAGATAACAACTTAACAGCCTGGCATGATTAATGCCCCACATAAAGAATTTATTGAGCAGACGCGAAATATGATGTTATGAATGCATAATGAACCCAAATAACTTTCTGTAACAGAATGTGTAACCCATTTGATCCGTTACCACGGCAACGGGCCTACCATTACTCTCTCTGTTTTTGCCGCGAGACTCATAAGCCCTTTCATGTTTTTTTATGTTAAATGATCACATTAACGGCTATTGGAAAATCACTTGCAAATTATTATTTTTTTTGCTTTGTTCTTCAATATATACATGGAAGTGGCTCCTTCTAGAGTCCCGCTTTCGTCTCGTTTAGAGATACAGCGCGGAAACAGGCTTTTCGGCCTACCTGGATCGGCGATCCCTATCCTACACACACACACACACACACACACACTGGGGACAATTTACAAATTTACACCCAGACTATTAACCTACAAACCCGCACGCCTTTGGAGCGTGGGAGGAAACCGGAGCGCCCGGATAAAACCCACGCAGGTCACGGGAAGAACGCACAAACTTCGTATAGGCAGCACCCGTAGTCGGGATGGAACCCGGGTCTCTGGCGCCGTGAGGCAGCAACTCCGTGCCGTAAAAAAGGGTGCCCAGCGGGTCATGGAGAGAGAGTTGTACAGTACAGGATCTGGCCCTTCGGCCCACCTTGCCGCTGTTGGCTAAATTGGAATGCTGGGATAGTGCCTGCATTTGGCCCATATCCCTCTAAACCCGTCCTATCCATATATCCGTCCACATGTCTCATGAGTCAGAAACCAGCATCAAGTAGCTATTATTTATTTACTTTAAGTGGAATGAGTATAGAAGCTGGGATGTAATGTTAAAATTGTACAAGGCATTGGTGAGACCAAATCTGGAGTATGGTGTACAATTTTGGTCGCCCAATTATAGGAAGGATGTCAAACAAAATAGAGAGAGTACAGAGGAGATTTACTAGAATGTTGCCTGGGTTTCAACAACTAAGTTACAGAGATAGGTTGAATAAGTTAGGTCTTTATTCTCTGGAGCGCAGAAGGTTAAGGGGGGACTTGATAGAGGTCTTTAAAATGATGAGAGGGATAGACAGAGTTGACGTGGACAAGCTTTTCCCTTTGAGAATAGGGAAGATTCAAACAAGAGGACATGACTTCAGAATTAAGGGACAGAAGTTTAGGGGTAACATGAGGGGGAACTTCTTCACTCAGAGAGTGGTAGCGGTGTGGAATGAGCTTCCAGTGGAAGTGGTGGAGGCAGGTTCATTGGTATCATTTAAAAATAAATTGGATAGGCATATGGATGAGAAGGGAATGGAGGGTTATGGTATGAGTGCAGGCAGGTGGGACTAAGGGGAAAACAAATTTGTTCGGCACGGACTTGTAGGGCCGAGATGGCCTGTTTCCGTGCTGTAATTGTTATATGGTTATGTGGTTAATAGTGTGGAAACAGGCCATTCGGCCCACCCAGTCCACATTGATAAACATGCCCCATCCATACTAGTCCCATCTGCCTGCATTTGGCCCAAGTCCCTCCTAACCTTGTGTAGAAAAGAACCGCAGGTGCTGGTTTATACCGAAGATAGATACAAAGTGCTGGAGTAACGCAGACGGCTGTGGTTCATGTTAATGGATACTTTAAGGCGGAGATTGACAGATTCTTGATTAATAAAGCCCCCGTCCCAATTAGGAAACCTGAACGGAAACCTCTGGAGACTTTGCGCCCCACCCAAGGTTTCCGTGCGGTTCCCGGAGGTTGCAGGTGGTTGCCGGAGGGTGCAGGTAGTGGAAGCAGGTAGGGAGACTGACAAAAACCTCTGAGAACCGCACGGAAACCTTGGGTGGGGCGCAAAGTCTCCAGAGGTTTCCGTTCAGGTTTCCTAAGTGGGACAGGGGCATAAGGGTGTCGGGGGTTACGGGGTGGAGGTTGAGAGGAAAAGATAGATCAGCCGTGATTGAATGTTAGAGTAGACTTGATGGGCCGAATGGCCTAATTCAGCCCCTTCTTCAGACGGAAGAAGAGTCTTGAACCGAAACGTCACCTATTTCCTTCGCTCCATAGATGCTGCCTCACCCGCTGAGTTCCTCCAGCATTTTTGCTCACCTTCGATTTTTCCAGCATCTGCAGTTCTTTCTTAAAAGCGTTTGTAGGTTAATTGGCCTCTGTTACGTTGGAAAGTATGTTTAGTGTGCAGGATAGTGCTAGCGTACGGGGTGATCGCTGGTCGGCAGGGACTCGGTGGGCCGAAGGGCCTGTTTCCGCGCAAAAAAAGTATACAGGCATAGTGAAATGATTCTTTGTTCCATCCAGTCTACGAAAATACATGGAATGGATTCACGGAGTGTACGTGAATCGATTGAATGGGGAGATGTAAGCAGTAGATGGAGCCTCAGGGGTGGCTGTGGGTAGAAGCTAGGTATGAAGGTTTCGATGGCGATGTTCTCAGGAATTTTGGGAATTATAAGGAAGAGTCGGCTGTTTGTAAGAAGGAAGAGCAGATGCTGGTTTATACCGAAGAAGGACACAAAATGTTGGTGTTACTCAGTGGGACCGGCGGCATCAATGGAGAGAAGGGATGGGCGACGTTTCGGGTCGAGACCCATGTTCGGACTGATGTTGCGATCCCGACCCCAGTGTCACTCATTCCTTCTCTCCAGAGATGCTGCCTGTCCCGCTGAGTTACTCCGGCATATGGTAGATGGGTGGAAGATTTCGAAACAACAAGAAATGTAAAGGCAAAGATGGGAGCTTTATTTCAACTGCACAAATAACCATTGTGTCATAGAAACATAGAAACATAGAAATTAGGTGCAGGAGTAGAGGCCATTCGGCCCTTCGAGCCTGCACCGCCATTCAATATGATCATGGCTGATCATCCAACTCAGTATCCCATCCCTGCCTTCTCTCCATACCCTCTGATCCCCTTAGCCACAAGGGCCACATCTAACTCCCTCTTAAATATAGCCAATGAACTGGCCTCGACTACCCTCTGTGGCAGAGAGTTCCAGAGATTCACCACTCTCTGTGTGAAAAAAGTTCTTCTCATCTCGGTTTTAAAGGATTTCCCCCTTATCCTTAAGCTGTGACCCCTTGTCCTGGACTTCCCCAACATCGGGAGCAATCTTCCTACATCTAGCCTGTCCAACACCATTAAGAATTTTGTAAGTTTCTATAAGATCCCCTCTCAATCTCCTAAATTCTAGAGAGTATAAACCAAGTCTATCCAGTCTTTCTTCATAAGACAGTCCTGACATCCCAGGAATCAGTCTGGTGAACCTTCTCTGCACTCCCTCTATGGCAATAACGTCCTTCCTCAGATTTGGAGACCAAAACTGTACTCAATACTCCAGGTGTGGTCTCACCAAGACCCTGTACAACTGCAGTAGAACCTCCCTGCTCCTAGACTCAAATCCTTTTGCTATGAAATGAGGTCATGAGGGTATATAAATGCTACAGTTACTGTAGGATGCGGAATCAGTTTGGGATTGCTCACATCGCTAAGGCCTTTACTAAACCGATAGGGGTTGGACAGGCTAGATGCAGGAAGATTGTTCCCGATGTTGGGGGAGTCCAGAACAAGGGGTCACAGTTTAGGATAAGGGGGAAGTCTTTTTGTTCCGAGATGAGAAAAACATTTTTCACACAGAGAGTGGTGAATCTGTGGAATTCTCTGAAGGTAGTTGAGGCCACACAGTTCATTGGCTATGTTTAAGAGGGAGTTAGATGTGGCCCTTGTGGCTAAAGGGATCAGGGGGTATGGAGAGAAGGCAGGTATGGGATACTGAGTTGGATGATCAGCCATGATCATATTGAATGGCGAATGGTGCAGGCTCGAAGGGCTGAATGGCCTCTACTCCTGCACCTATTTTCTATGTTTCTATGTAAACGCAAGATTAAAGTTAACTTTGGGGGGAGGTTATGGGTTATTTCAACTCCACAAATAACCATTGTAACATGAGGGTATAAAAATGCTACAGTTACTGTAGGATGTGGAAACAGTTTGGGATTGCTAACACTGCTTACCGATGCACATCGCTAAGGCCGTTAATAAACCGACTTGTTCCGATAGACACACCACCGTACTATCAGCTATTTTATTTTGTGTCTGTGCCTATCTGGGTGAAGTCAGACATAGGGTCCGAGTTTAGTACAAATGTCCCTCCGGCAACTGGAAGGCGAATGGAACGTGGGGAGAATGCGTCTTTCTCTGCTTATAAGTCCATAAGTCCATAAGTTCCCGGAGCAGTATCAGGCCATTCAGCCCTAAACAATGTTTGCTGTTCCATGTGTCATTCACAACTGTCTCTGTATGTCATGTTGCCACTTGCGGGCGGAGCACCAAGGCAAATTCCTTGTATGTGAATACTTGGCCAATAAACTTATTCATTCATTCTTTCATCAATCATGGCCCGATCTATCTCACCCTCCTAACCCCATTCTCCTGCCTTCTCCCCATAACCCCCGACACCCGTACTATTGAAGAATCTATCTATTTAAGAAGGAACTGCAGATGCTGGAAAATCGAAGGTAGGCAAAAGTGCTGGAGAAACTCAGTGGGTGCAGCGGCATCTATGGAGCGAAGGAAATAGGCAACGTTTCGGGACGAAACCCTTCCGGGTTTCGGCCCGAAACGTTGCCTATTTCCTTCAGGGTTTCAGCCCGAAACGTTGCCTATTTCCTTCGCTCCATAGATGCTGCTGCACCCGCTGAGTTTCTCCAGCACTTTTATCTACCGAAGAATCTATCTACCTCTGCCTTAAAAATATCCATTGACTTGGCCTCCACAGCCGTCTGTGGCAAAGAATTCCACAGATTCACCACCCTCTGACTAAAGAAAATCCCCCTCAGATCCTTCCTTAAAGAACGTCCTTTAATTCTGAGTCCTAGACTCTCCCACTAGTGGAAGCATCCTCTCCACATCCACTCTATCCAGGCCTTTCTCTGCTAAATGACCTTTCTGCTGCAGAATGTCCTTCGAACTCGAATGTTAGTCAACATATTTATCACATCGAGTGAAGTATCGAATCATACTTTGTATTCTCTTATTGTAACCAAGAGAGTTAATGTCTAATTAGTGCGTTGACTGTTCGTGTTTGATTTCAGCTACAATAAGTTAGTTTAAATGGATTTTTAATTAAGTCTATCCCACTGTGTGTTGTTGCCGCTATCGGGGACAGATAAAAGCCGGAATGATTCACCTCTCAGTCAGCCAACAGCAATAAGCTGTGTCATAGAAACATAGAAAATAGGTGCAGGAGGAGGCCATTCGGCCCTTCGAGCCACCACCGCCATTCAATATGATCATGGCTGATCGTCCCCAAACAATAACCCGTGCCTGCTTTCTCCCCATATCCCTTGACTCCACTAGTCCCTAGAGCTCTATCTAACTCTCTCTTACACAGAGAGTGGTGAATCTCTGGAACTCTCTGCCACAGAGGGTAGTTGAGGCCAGTTCATTGGCTATATTTAAGAGGGAGTTAGATGTGGCCCTTGTGGCCAAGGGGATCAGAGGGTATGGAGAAAAGGCAGGTACGGGATACTGAGTTGGATGATCAGCCATGATCATATTAAATGGCGGTGCAGGCTCGAAGGGCCGAATGGCCTACTCCTGCACCTAATTTCTGTTTCTATGTTTCTATGTTAAATCCATCCAGTGACTTGGCCTCCACTGCCCTCTGTGGCAGGGAATTCCACAAATTCACAACTCTCTGGGGGAAAAGGTTTTTTCTCACCTCAGTCTTAAATGGCCTCCCCTTTATTCTAAGACTGTGTGTGGCCCCTGGTTCTGGACTCGCCCAACATTGGGAACATTTTTCCTGCATCTAGCTTGTCCAGTCCTTTTATAATTTTATATGTTTCTATAAGATACCCCCCCCCCTCATCCTTCTAAACTCCAGTGAATACAAGCCTAGTCTTTTCAATCTTTCCTCATATGACAGTCCCGCCATCCCAGGGATCAATCTGGTGAACCTACGCTGCACTGCCTCAATCACAAGGATGTCCTTCCTCAAATTAGGAGACCAAAACTATACACAATACTCCAGATGTGGTCTCACCAGAGCCCTATACAACAGCAGAAGAACCTCTTTACTCCTATACTGAAATCCTCTTGTTATGAAGGCCAATATTCCATTAGCTTTCTTCACTGCCTGCTGTACCTGCACGCCAACTTTCAGTGACCGGTGTACAAGGACACCCAGGTCTCGCTGCACCTCTCCCTTACTTAACCTAACCCCATTGAGATAATAATCTGCTCCAATCTGTTTTTGCCGCCAAAGTGGATAACCTCACATTTATCTAGATGTCCTAGTGACTGCTGTATGTTCGGACACAAAGCAGTTTTATTGCAAAATTTCAGTTTTAACTTAACATAGAAACATGGAAACATAGAAAATAGGCGCAGGAGTAGAGGCCATTCGGCCCTTCGAGCCTGCACCATTCGCCATTCAATATGATCATGGCTGATCATCCAACTCAGTATCCTGTACCTGCCTTCTCTCCATATCCCCCTGATCCCTTTAGCCACAAGGGCCACATCTAACTCCCTCTTAAATATAGACAATGAACTGGCCTCAAGGGGCTCACCCATTCCTTCTCTCCAGGTGCCTGTCCCGCTGAGTTACTCCAGCATTGTGTGTTTACCTCCAATAGATACAAAGTTCTGGAGTTCGGGCAGTATCTCTGGAGAAAATGGGTAGGTGATGTGTTGGATCAGCACCCTAGCTGATGGAAGGGCCGTTCGTTCAGAAGCCTGATAACAGAGGGGGGAAGCAGCTGTTCCTGAGTCTGGCGGTGCGCGCTTTCAAGCTTCTGTACCTCCTGCCGGGCGGGCGCAGGGAGAAAAAGGAATGATCGTGAATGAAGCTGTCCCTGGGTTGAAATAGAGTCAGTCAGCAGGGCAACAGGCCCTTCGGCCCAACCTGTCCAGACCGCCAAGGATACCCCATCTAAGCTAGTCCAATTTGCCCCACATCCTTCCGAACATCCTTTCCAATCCAAATTTAGCTTCGTGATACAGCATGGAAACAGGCCCTTCAGCCCATCGAGTCTGTGTCGACCAGTGGGCACCCATTCATGCTACACACTGGGGGCAATTTACCAAAGCCAATTAACCTACAAACCCGTGTGTCAGGCAGCAACTCTACTGCTGAGCCATCGTGGCCACCCTGTTCTATCTGGGACATATAACGATAAAACACTCAACAGACAATAGACAATAGACAACAGGTGCAGGAGTAGAGGCCATTCGGGCCCTTCGAGCCAGCACTGCCATTCAATGTGATCATGGCTGATCATCCCCAATCAGTACCCCGTTCCTGCCTTCTCCCCGTATCCCCTGACTCCGCTATCTTTAAGAGCCCTATCTAGCTGGATTCCAGAACCAGGGGCCACAGTTTAAGAATAAGGGGTTTAAGCCATTTACAACGGAGACGAGGAAACACTTTTCCTCGCAGAGAGCGGTGAGTCTGTGGAATCCTCTGGATGGTTTCAAGAGAGAGCTAGATAGGGCTCTTGAAAATAGCTGAGTCAGGGGATATGGGCAGAAGTTCATTGGCTATATTTAAGAGGGAGTTAGATGTGGCCCTTGTGGCTAAAGGGATCAGAGGGTATGGAGAGAAGGCAGGTACAGGATACTGAGTTGGATGATCAGCCATAATCACTTTGAATGGCGGTGCTAGCTCGAAGGGCCGAATGGCCTCTACTCCTGCACCTATTGTCTATTGTCTATTGTCTATTGACTCCGCTATCTTTAAGAGCCCTGTCTAGTTCTCTCTTGAAAGTATCCAGAGAACCGGCCTCCATTGCCCTCTGAGGCAGAGAATTCCACAGACTCACAACCCTTGACTGAATAACATACAGAGAGACCATGAGTCCCGAGGGCAGTAGATAATTCCACTGGCGATCCCCACTGCAGAAACACAGTCCAGCAGCTCCTCTGATGGTGGGGAGTTTTGTTTCCATTCCCAGAGCTCCGTCTATAACAGTTTGATCAGTTCGAATTAACCTTAATTCTGGCAGAATTGTCTCCTGGGGATGGTGGGCACACTGTAGCTGATGAAAAGAACAGTGTAGACTTCGAATCAAATCAGCATCAAAAGCCTGGCCGATGATAACTGATGTGCAGAATCATTACTTTGTGGGATCCAGCCCGCTGACGGCAGTGGCTATGTTTGCACATCTCTGGGAAGCTTTAAAACAAGCTGGTTATTTAGTCCGCTTCCTTCCTAAAGTCTTTACGGAGCTTTTATCCATTGTTCATAAGTGATGTTATAGGAGCAGAATTAGGCCATTCGGCCCATCGAGTCCACTCCGCCATTCAATCACGGCTGATCTATCTCTCCCACCTAACCCCATTCTCCTGCCTTCTCCCCATAACCCCTGATACCCGCACTAATCAAGAATCTATCTATCTCTGCCTTAAATACATCCACTGACTTGTGGCCTCCACAGCCGTCTGTGGCCAAGAATCCCACAGATTCAACACCCTCTGATGAGAGAAATTCCTCCTCATCTCCTTCCTAAAAGAGCGCCCTTTAATCCTGAGGCTGTGCCCTCTGGTCCTAGACTCTCCCACTAGTGGAAATATCCTCTCCACATACACTCTATCCAGGCCTTTCGCTATTCTGTAAGTTTCAATGAAGTCCCCCACTCATCCTTCTAAACTCCAGCGAGTACAGGCTCGACAAACGCTCATCATAGGTTAACCCACTCATCCCTGGGATCATTCTTGTAAACCTCCTCTGGACCCTCTCCAGAGCCGGCACATCCTTCCTCAGATATGGTGCCCAGAATTGCTCACAAAACTCAAAATGTGGCCTGACCAGCGCCTTGTAGAGTCTCAGCGTTACATCCCATACAACATTATCAGGGAAGGACATGGAGGCTTTAGAGAGGGTTGAATTGAGTTTAGCTTGGAAAACATAGAAACATAGACAATAGGTGCAGGAGTAGAGGCCATTCGTCCCTTCGAGCCAGCACCGCCATTCAATGTGATCATGGCTGATCATCCCCTATCAGGACCCCGTTCCTGCCTTCTCCCCATATCCCCTGATTCCGCTAGCCCTAAGAGCTGAATCTAACTCTCTCTTGAAAACATCCCGTGAATCTGCCTCCACCGCCCTCTGTGGCAGAGAATTCCACAGACTCACAACTCTCTGGGTGAAAAAGTGTTTTCTCATCTCCGTTCTAAATGGCCTGCCCCTGTGTGTGTGGCCTCTGGTTCTGGACTCCCCCAACACCGGGGACATGTTTCCTGCCTCTAGTGTGTCCAAGCCCTTACGAATTTTATATGTTTCTTATTTTTTGTTTTCTCTAAAGTTTCTCTAATGTTTCTAAAGTTTATTGTCACGTGTACCGAGGTACAGTGAAGAGCTTTTGTTGCATACTGACCAGTCAGCAGAAAGACAAGACATGATTACACTGGAGCCGTCCACAGTGCAGAAGAGAGGGGAGTCAGCATAGACTCGACGGGCCGAACCTACCTTTCTTATGGTTTATGTGGGTGGGATGAAGCCCGGTGGCGCGGTGGCTCAGCGGTAGAGTTGCTGCCTCACAGCACCAGAGACCCGAGTTCAATCCTGTCCTCGGGTGTACTGAGTTTGTACGCTCATCGGAGCCATTCAATGTTTAAGGGGTTGGACAGGCTAGATGCAGGAAGATTGTTCCCGATGTTGGGGAAGTCCAGGACAAGGGGTCACAGCTTAAGGATAAGGGGGAAATCCTTTAAAACCGAGATGAGAAGAACTTTTTTCACACAGAGAGTGGTGAATCTCTGGAACTCTCTGCCACAGAGGGTAGTTGAGGCCACAGTTCATTGGCTATATTTAAGAGGGAGTTAGATGTGGCCCTTGTGGCTAAGGGGATCAGGGGGTATGGAGAGAAGGCAGGTACGGGATACTGAGTTGGATGATCAGCCATGATCATATTGAATGGCGGTGCAGGCTCGAAGGGCCGAATGGCCTCTACTCCTGCACCTAATTTCTATGTTTCTATGTTTCTATGTGATCATAGCTGATCATCCCCAATCAGTTGCCCGTTCCTGCCTTCTCCCCATATCCCCTGACTCCGTTATCTTTAAGAGCCCTATCTAGCACCGAGTTGCTTCATCCAAACCATGGGGGGAATCGCTGGTCGGCACGGGCTAGATGGGCCAAAGGGCCTGTATCTAAAGCCTATAGTCTGGAACATATTCTGGCTACACCCTGGGAGAGCACTGCTATCTTTTATTTCGATATAGTGTTAAATAGGAAATCAACTCTTATTTCATAGAAACATAGACATAGAAATTAGGTGCAGGAGTAGGCCATTCGGCCCTTCGAGCCTGCACCGCCATTCAATATGATCATGGCTGATCATCCAACTCAGTATCCCATCCCTGCCTTCTCTCCATACCCTCTGATCCCCTTAGCCACAAGGGCCACATCTAACTCCCTCTTAAATATAGCCAATGAACTGTGGCCTCGACTACCCTCTGTGGCAGAGAGTTCCAGAGATTCACCACTCTCTGTGTGAAAAAAGTTCTTCTCATCTCAGTTTTAAAGGATTTCCCCCTTATCCTTAAGCTGTGACCCCTTGTCCTGGACTTCCCTAACATCGGGAACAATCTTCCTGCATCTAGCCTGTCCAACCCCTTAAGAATTTTGTAAGTTTCTATAAGATCCCCTCTCAATCTCCTAAATTCTAGAGAGTATAAACCAAGTCTATCCAGTCTTTCTTCATAAGACAGTCCTGACATCCCAGGAATCAGTCTGGTGAACCGTCTCTGCACTCCCTCTATGGCAATAATGTCCTTCCTCAAATTTGGAGACCAAAACTGTACGCAATACTCCAGGTGTGGTCTCACCAAGACCCTGTACAACTGCAGTAGAACCTCCCTGCTCCTATACTCAACTCCTTTTGCAATGAAAGCCAACATACCATTGGCTTTCTTTACTGCCTGCTGCACCTGCATGCCTACCTTCAATGACTGGTGTACCATGACACCCAGGTCTCGCTGCATCTCCCCCTTTCCCAATCGGCCACCATTTAGATAATACGAATTTCCACGAGAGTCAGTCGGTGATAAAAACAGATAAATATTTAATGCAAGCTGGCAAACAAAATGGAATGAAGGCGGCATATGGTTCATTTTCATAACATGGTTTTATTTTAATCAGTAATGTTTTAAAGGTGACATGCGGAATTACGTGAATTGTTTGCTGAGGAAGTGGCTCTGGATAAATGGTTAAAGAAAATGCAATAACTTACATCAGGGGCAGGAGAATGGAAGGTAAATATAACGATGGATTATTAACCATCAGTTACAATGCGTTTAAACATAAATAAAAGTTGATAGCCAAGTGGCATTTCATACATTTGTATAACATTGAAACATAGAAACATAGAAATTAGGTGCAGGAGTAGAGGCCATTCGGCCCTTTGAGCCTGCACCGCCATTCAATATGATCATGGCTGATCATCCAACTCAGTATCCCGTACCTGCCTTCTCTCCATACCCCCTGATCCCCTTAGCCACAAGGGCCACATCTAACTCCCTCTTAAATATAGCCAATGAACTGGCCTCGACTACCCTCTGTGACAGAGAGTTCCAGAGATTCACCACTCTCTGTGTGAAAAAAGTTCTCCTCATCTCGGTTTTAAAGGATTTCCCCCTTATCCTTAAGCTGTGACCCCTTGTCCTGGACTTCCCCAACATCGGGAACAATCTTCCTGCATCTAGCCTGCCCAACCCCTTAAGAATTTTGTAAGTTTCTATAAGATCCCCTCTCAATCTCCTAAATTCTAGAGAGTATAAACCAAGTCTATCCAGTCTTTCTTCATAAGACAGTCCTGACATCCCAGGAATCAGTCTGGCGAACCTTCTCTGCACTCCCTCTATGGCAATAATGTCCTTCCTCAGATTTGGAGACCAAAACTGAATGGCCTTATGTTTCGGAATGACATACAGATGCTGGTTTAAACCGAAGATACTGTGGAGATAAAGTCCTGGAGTAAGTGCTGGATTTTTCCAGCATCTGCAGTTCTTTCTTAAACAAGGAGTTACTCCAGCATGTTTCAGAAAGAACTGCAGATGCTGGAAAAATCGAAGGTAGACAAAAATGCTGGAGGAACTCAGCGGGTGAGGCAGCAACTGTGGAGCGAAGGAATAGGCGACGTTTCGGGCCGAGACCCTTTTTCAGACTGAGTTACTCCAGCATTTTGTGCCTATCTTCGGCTTAAACCAGCGCCTGCCGTGTTGCATTGAATGCGCTCGCATTTCCCCGCACAGTTTCAGCTCAGTAGCTGCCTGCTGCACGATTTTAAACTCATTTCAAGATTGCCCCTCTCGTGTCCTCATGCTTCCTGCTTGATTGATTCGTCTGAAATTATTTAAATATGTATTCGGGATAATAATACAGACTCACTCCAGAGACAAGAGGGCCAGACTGAGGTGGAGCGCGTCTCCAGCTATAAATTCCTCGGAGTACACATCTCGGAGGATTTGTCCTGGTCCCTCAACACCTCCAAGCTGATCAAAAAGGCACAGCAGCACCTTTACTTCCTGAGGAGGCTCAAGAAAGCCCACCTGTCCCCCCGGATCCTGACCAACATATCCCGCTGCACCATCGGGACAACCTGACCACCTGCTTCACGGTATGGTACAGCAGCTGCACTGCCGCGGACAGGAAGGCACTACAACGGGTGGTGAAAACCGCGCAGCACATCATCGGTGCCCCGCTCCCTGCCATGGATGCCCTCCACCGAAAACGGTGTCTGAGACGGGCCGGGAAGATCATCAAAGACCCCTCCCGCCCCAACCATGGACTGTTTGCCCTCCTCCCATCAGGGAGGCGGTACAGGAGCCTCAGGTCACGTACTAGTAGGATGAGGAACAGCTTCTACAACAATACATAGAAACATAGAAACATAGAAATTAGGTGCCGGAATAGAGGCCATTCGGCCCTTCGAGCCTGCACCACCATTCAATATGACCATGGCTGATCATCCAACTCAGTATCCCGTACCTGCCTTCTCTCCATACCCTCTGATCCCCTTAGCCACAAGGGCCACATCTAACTCCCTCTTAAATATAGCCAATGAACTGGCCTCGACTACCCTCTGCGGCAGAGAGTTCCAAAGATTCACCACTCTCTGTGTGAAAAATGTTCTTCTCATCTCGGTTTTAAAGGATTTCCCCCTTATCCTTAAGCTGTGACCCCTTGTTCTGGACTTCCCCAACATCGGGAGCAATCTTCCTGCATCTAGCCTGTCCAACCCCTTAAGAATACAATCACATTGCTGAACTCGGAGTCCCGCCGATAGATTTCTCCGGTCCCTCCGTCCCCATTGTTTAATTATTCTGTATTTCCTGATTATTCTGTATCTTCTCTCTTTCTATTTTATTTAATTTCTTTGTGTACAACTACTACGGACTGACACAAAACTGCATTTCGTTGTACTGATACCTGTATTTGTGCGATGACATTAAAGTCGAATTGAATCCAACAGGAGTATCTAGAATGGTGACCTGAAATAATATCCTGGTTGAAGTCAGGGATACGGGAGCACATTGTGGCAGCTTCTGGAAGTGAAGTTATGTTATGAGCATGTCTGCGTACACACCAAATCCCTTTTTTAGGAATTCAATAGTCACTGGTGCGGTATTTGTCACATCTGCCACTGTACAGTGTCATTATTTTTGCATATATCACACACGCGGGCAGCTGCCACTATTGCCACCATTATTCAAAGCCCTCAAAGTCCATTCGGCCCGCGCTCTCGATGTACCGGAGCATCTCCTGCAAACCCACGTCCCTCTCCTCTGTTCAATTCTACACGGCCATCGTAGAGTCTGTCCTCACCTTCTCCATCATGGTCTGGTTTGGGCTCAGCCACCAAGCACGACACCCGGAGGCTGCAGCGAATCGTCCGATCAGCAGAGAAGGTTATTGGCTGCAACCTTCCCTCCATTGACGAACTGTACACTGCAAGGGCCAGGAAGCGAGCGGGCAAGATCATCTCTGACCCCTCTCTGACCCTGGCCACAAACTCTTTGATTCACTTCCCTCTTGAAGGCGACTCCGGACTGTCAAAGCTGCCACAGCCAGACATAGAAACATAGAAATTAGGTGCAGGAGTAGGCCATTCGGCCCTTCGAGCCTGCACCGTCATTCAATATGATCATGGCTGATCATCCAACTCAGTATCCCGTACCTGCCTTCTCTCCATACCCCCTGATCCCCTTAGCCACAAGGGCCACATCTAACTCCCTCTTAAATATAGCCAATGAACTGTGGCCTCAACTACCCTCTGTGGCAGAGAGTTCCAGAGATTCACCACTCTCTGTGTGAAAAAAGTTCTTCTCATCTCGGATAAAAACATAAAAACAGTTTTTATCCACGAGTAGTTGCTCTACTCAAGAGCAAAAATCTGTAGCCTCCCTTTGATCTGGTATTTTATTTAATTCACATGTTTAATCAATAATGTTTTATTATTAATGCCTAGTGTTTTATGAGTCATTCCTAACTATCACTGTATGTCATGTTGTCACTTGGGGGCGGAGCACCAAGGCAAATTCCTTGTATGTGAATACTTGGCCAATAAACTTATTCATTCATTCATTTAGTTTATTGTCCCGTGTACCGAGGTACAGTGAAAAGCTTCTGTTGCGCGCTAACCAGTCAGCGGAAAGACAACACATGATTACAATCGACCCTTCCACAGTGTACAGATACATGATGATGGAAGGTTGACAAAAATGCTGGAGGAACTCAGCGGGTGAGGCAGCGTCTATGGAGCGAAGGAATAGGCGAAGTTCCGGGTCAAAACGTCACCTATTTCTTTCACTCCATAGATGCTGCCTCACCCGCTGAGTTCCTCCAGCATTTTTGCAACCTTCAATTTTTCCAGCATCTGCAGTTCTTTCTTAACCATGATAAGGGAATAACGTTTAGTGCAAGATAATGCCAATCAAAGACAGTCTGAGGGTCACCAATGTGGTGGACACTAGTTCAGGACCGCTCTCTGGTTGTGGCAGGATGGTTCAGTTGCTTGATAACAGCCGGGAAGAAACTGTCCCTTAATCTGGAGGTGTGCGTTTTCATTCCACGATTAATTTTCTGGCTTTCAGACATTGATGGCAAGGCCTGCATTTGTTTCCCGACCCTTGATGGCCGTTGGAAAGGTGCGGTGAGCTGTCTTTTTAGTTCTTAGTTTAGCGATAGAGCGCGGAAACAGAAGCTTCGGCCCACCGGCTCCGCGCCGACCAGCGATCCCCGCACACTAACACTATCCCACGTCCACACCGGGGTCAATTTACTTTTACACCAAGCCAATTAACCTACAAACCTGCACGTCTTTGGAGCGTGGGAGGAAACCGAAGATCTCGGAGAAAAACCCACGCGGGTCACGGGGAGAACGTGCAAACTCCGCGCGGACAGCGCCCGCAGTCGGGATGGAACCCGGGTCTCCGGCGCTGCATTCGCTGTAAGGCAGCGACTCTACCGCTGCGCCAACGTATTATGCAACTGCAACGTGACTCTCCCAACTGGACAGTAAACATAGAAACATAGAAATTAGGTGCAGGAGTAGAGGCCATTCGGCCCTTCGAGCCTGCACCTTTCGCCATTCAATATGATCATGGCTGATCATCCAACTCAGTATCCCATCCCTGCCTTCTCTCCATACCCACTGATCCCTTTAGCCACAAGGACCACATCTAACTCCCTCTTAAATATAACCAATGAACTGGCCTCAACTACCTTCTGTGGCAGAGAATTCCACAGATTCACCACTCTCTGTGTGAAAAAAGTTTTCCTCATCTCGGTCCTAAAGGATTTCCCCCTTATCCTTAAACTGTGACCCCTTGTGCTGGACTTCCCCAACATCGGGAACAATCTTCCTGCATCTAGCCTGTCCAACCCCTTAAGAATCTTGTACGTTTCTATTAGATCCCCCCTCAACCTTCTAAATTCTAGCGAGTACAAACGAAGTCTATCCAGTCTTTCTTCATTAGACAGTCCTGACATCCCAGGAATCAGTCTGGTGAACCGTCTCTGCACTCCCTCTATAGCAAGAATGTCTTTCCTCAGATTAGGAGACCAAAACTGTACTCAATACTCCAGGTGTGGTCTCACCAAGACCCTGTACAACTGTAGTAGAACCTCCCTGCTCCTATACTCAAATCTTAGTAGACAGTGACTAGACTAATGTTGCGGTAACAGGGTCTGCCGTGTTCAGAGAATGCGTGGGCGAAGAAGTCAATGCCAGCATGAAATCTGATGCAAATCCAGCCTTCATGAGGCTAATTATAGACGAGGCTTCTCCTGAAACTTGTCACAGATTTGAGCGCAAGGATTCCAAGATAAAATAAGCACGTTGGATCAAATAAAACCGGATTAATTTTTAAACAAGCTCATGTGTTCCATTTTAACGAGATTGGCTCGTGACACGACCAGGGCTGTCGGGGAGGAAATGGTCGTGGTGTTTGCAACTACAAGGAGTTTTATAGACAATAGACAATAGGCGCATGAGTAGAGGCCATTCAGCCCTTCGAGCCAGCAATGCCATTCAACGTGATCATGGCTGATCATCCACAATCAGTACCCCGTTCCTGCCTTCTCCCCACATAATCCCCTGACTCCGCTATCTTTAAGAGCCCTATCCAGCTCTCTCTTGATAGTATACAGAGAACCGGCCTCCACCGACCTCTAAGGCAGAGAATCTGAGGGAGGGAGTTGGGGGGAGGGGAATGGTGAGGGAGGGGAGGGTGGGAGGTGGGAGGGGGGTTGAGGGTGGGGGGAGGGGGAGGGGTAGGGGTGGGGGTAGGGAGGGGGGTTGAGGGTGGGTCTGGTTGTAGTCCCTGCTGTGTGATGAAGGGCTTGTAATTGAATGAGCAGACAGTGATCTGACTCAGGTCTGTGTGGGTGTACATGTGCAGCACAGATCATTCCATAACTCAGCACTAATTACATTCACCGCGATCCTCCCAGTGACATCGCTGCTTGCTAACTAGGCGGAAAACTTTTGAAGATGCCATTTAGCGAGAGATTTATTTAGTGTGAGGAAAATATTTGCCGTCCTGGGTGGAATTGCTCATTTAAACCGGGCTGGTGCGTTTGATCTTTTAAGATTGTGGCTTTCCCAACTATTTATAACCCACGCATACATTTAAATCTCTGAACATCTCCCAGGGGTTGAGGTCCAGCAGAGAAATCTCTCGTCAGAGCGAGCCGGAGCTTGTTCATAAGCGATAGTAGCAGAATTAGGCCATTCGGCCCATCTCGTCTACACCGAAATTCAATCATGGCTGATCTATCTCTCCCTCCTAACCCGATTCCCCTGCCTTCTCCCCGAAACCCCTGACACCCGCACTAATCAAGAATCTATCTCTAAAATAGAATCCAACATGTGTGTGTGTGGCCCCTGGTTCTGGACTCCCCCAACATCTGGAACATGTTTCCTGCCTCTAGCGTGTCCAAGCCCTTAATAATCTTACATGTCTCAATTTGGTCTCCAAATCTGAGGAAGGACATTATTGCCATAGAGGGAGTGCAGAGACGGTTCACCAGACTGATTCCTGGGATGTCAGGACTGTCTTATGAAGAAAGACTGGATAGACTTGGTTTATACTCTCTAGAATTTAGGAGATTGAGAGGGGATCTTATAGAAACCTACAAAATTCTTAAGGGGTTGGACAGGCTAGATGCAGGAAGATTGTTCCCGATGTTAAGGAAGTCCAGGACAAGGGGTCACAGCTTAAGGATAAGGGGGAAATCCTTTAAAACCGAGATGAGAAGAACTTTTTTCACACAGAGAGTGGTGAAGCTCTGGAACTCTCTGCCGCAGAGGGTAGTGGAGGCCAGTTCATTGGCTATATTTAAGAGGGAGTTAGATGTGGCCCTTGTGGCTAAAGGGATCAGGGGCTATGGAGAGAAGGCAGGTACGGGATACTGAATTGGATGATCAGCCATGATCATCTTGAATGGCGGTGCAGGCTCGAAGGGCCGAATGGCCCTACTCCTGCACCTAATTTCTATGTGTCTATGTTTCTATAATCTTACGTTTCAATGAGATCCCCTCTCATCCTAAATCCATCCATCCAGCGTGTACAAGCCCAGCCGCTCCATTCTCTCAGCGTATGACAGTCCCTCAGCAAAGTCCAACACTGGCGATCCTCGGCAAAAGATCCACGGCTCCGCGATGGCAAGTCCGCGCCTCGCTCGCGGCTTGAAGCTCCGGGCCGGTCTCCAGGAAAGGCCACACCAGTTGAGCCATGAACCTTTCCCCCACGCCCTTGTTTAGGTTGCTGCAAACGCTCTCTCGTATCCTCACCTCATTCAGTGATTCTGTTATTGCAGTTTTATATATATTTTTGTGCACTAGGAATAACCTTGCACAGCTCAGCTGTTTTGCATTAGCCGTTGTATTTAGTATTTCATTCCCCATGACAGCGCATGTACAGCTTACTCTGTGCATTATGCCAACAAGGGATTTCATTACCCCCTGGTGTACATCACAATAGACTCATCGAAATCTCAATCTCAATCCCTTGATTTCCTTCACATCTAAAAATCTATTGCTCTCTGTGGACATTCGCTGACTACGCCTCGATGATCCGCGAAGAATTCACCCCCCTCTGGGTGAAGAGATTTCTTCTCATCTCTGGAGAAATAAATAGCTGAGTTTAGGAAAAAACTGAAGTTGTATAGACAATAGACAACAGACAATAGGTGCAGGAGTGGAGGCCATTCGGCCCTTCGAGCCAGCACCGCCATTCAATGTGATCATGGCTGATCATCCAACTCAGTATCCCGTTCCTGCCTTCTCCCCATATCCCCTGACTCCGCTATTTTTAAGCACCCTATCCAACTCTCTCTTGAAAGCATCCAGAGAACCGGCCTCCACCTGTACAAAACGTACAAAATTCTTATGCGGTTGGACAGGCTAGATGCCGGAAGATTGTTCCCGATGTTGGGGAAGTCCAGGACAAGGGGTCACAGCTTAAGGATAAAGGGGAAATCTTTTAGGACCGAGATGGGGAAAACTTTTTTCACACAGAGAGTGGTGAATCTCTGGAACTCTCTGCCGCAGAGGGTAGTCGAGGCCACAGTTCATTGGCTATATTTAAGAGGGAGTTAGATGTGGCCCTTGTGGCTAAAGGGATCAGGGGGTATGGAGAGAAGGCAGGTACGGGATACTGAGTTGGATGATCAGCCATGATAATATTGAATGGCGGTGCAGGCTCGAAGGGCCGAAGGGCCTCTACCCCGGCACCTATTTTCTGTGGTTCTATGTTTCTAATTCCACAGACTCACCACTCTCTGTGAGAAAAAGTGTTTTCTCGTCTCCGTTCTAAATGGCTTACTCCAAATTCTTAAACTGTGTGGCCCTTGGTTCTGGACTCCCCCAACATCTGGAACATGTTTCCTGCCTCTAGTGTGTCCAAGCCCTTAACAATCTTATATGTTACAATGAGAATACTTTCAATAGATAGCTTAAAGATAGCAGAGTCAGGGGATATGAGGAGAAGGCAGGAACGGGGTACTGATTGGGGATGATCGGCCATGATCACATTGAATGATGGTGCTGGCTCGAAGGGCCGAATGGCCTCTACTCATGCACCTATTGTCTATTGTCTAACTGCAGATGCTGGTTTAAATCGAAGATAGACACAAAATGCTGGGGTAACTTAGCGGGACAGGCAGCATTTGTATAGCTTTGTATAGTTTAGAGATACAGTATGGAAACAAGCCTTCGGCCCACCGAGTCCAGGCCGACCAGCGATGACTTTATTTACTAGTTGTACCCTGCACTTAAGGGACAAAATACATAAGGCAATGAACTTACAAACCTGCACGTCTTTGTAGTGTGGGAGGAAACCGGAGCACCCGGAGAAATGATACGATGATACAACTTATTTGTTGTCATTTGCCCTCAATGTGGTTCAAAGGAAATGTTGTTTCTGCAGTCATACACACAAGAAAAAGAACCAAGACACAACACAATTTACACCGTGAATCTCCTCCTCACTGTGATGGAAGGCAAAGTCTTATCTCTCCCCTGCTCTCCTCATTCTCCTCCTGGTGTCAGAGTCAAAGCCCCCCGGCGGGCGATGGTAAGTGTCCCGCGGCCATTTAAAGCCACGCCGGGTGATGTAAGGCCGCGCTCCGGGTCTTGGTGTTGGAGCCCCCGGCGGGCGCCAATAAGTCCCGCGGTCATTTAAAGCCACGCCGGGCGATGTAAGGCCCCGCTCCAGGTCATCCTCAACCCCGCAACTCGGGCGGGAGAAGTCGCCGTTGCGGAAGCTCCGAAAAGCGGTCTCCCAGCAGGGGCCCGCGGGCTCCCGGTGTCACCGTCCACCAGACCTGCGGTTGGAGCCTCCCAATCCCCAGGGTCGGGTCACAGCAGCGCGCCACCACCGCTCCTCCCGCTCCGAACTCGGCCAGCTCCGCGATGGTGGGGAAGTCTGCAGCTCCGCGACTGGAGCCCCAGGTCGTTCCTGCTGGAGGCCGCTCCACGTTGCAGCCCCAACGACAACGGAGACCCGACAGGGAAAAGGTCGGGTCCTCCGTGCAGGGGAAAGATTTTAATAGTTTCCCCCCCACCCCCCGACCCCCCACACACACACCCAGTTTAAAAACAAAAGCACTTTAAACTACATTTAAACGAGACACCCACCGCTGCCCACCCAATTCTGCAGGTCACGGGGAGAACGTACAAACTCCATACAGACAGCACCCGTAGTCGGAATCGAACCCGGGTCTCCGGCGCTGTGCGGCAGCGACTCTCCCGCTGCGCCACTGTGCTGACAATAACCGCCGACACGTCACGATAATAAAGTGAACTAAATCTTTAGTTCAGTCCAGTTTATTGTCCCGTGTACCGAGGTACAGCGAAAAGCTTTTTGTTGCGTGCTAACCAGTCAGCGAAAAGACAACACATGATTACAATCGAGCCGTCCACAGTGTACAGATACATAATGGGTACAATGTGAATAATGTTTGGTGTAAGATATAGTCCCATAAAGTCCGAGGGTCTCCCATGAGGTAGACGGGAGGTCAGGACCGCTCTCTAGTTGGTGGTAGGATGGTTCAGTTGCCTGATAACAGCCGGGAAGAAGCTCAGCTGTTATCCCAGGACAAGGGGTCACAGCTTAAGGATAAGGGGGAAATCCTTTAAAACCGAGATGAGAAGAACTTTTTTCACACAGAGAGTGGTGAATCTCTGGAACTCTCTGCCACAGAGGGTAGTTGAGGCCACAGTTCATTGGCTATATTTAAGAGGGAGTTAGATGTGGCCCTTATGGCTAAGGGGATCCAGGGGTATGGAGAGAAGGCAGGTACGGGATACTGAGTTGGATGATCAGCCATGATCATGTTGAATGGCGGTGCAGGCTCGAAGGGCCGAATGGCCTCTACTCCTGCACCTAATTTCTATGTTTCTATGTTTCTATGTTTCTATATAAGAAACTGTCCCTGAATCTGGAGGTGTGCGTTTGTTTTCACACTTCTGTACCTCTTGCCCGATGGGAGAGGGGAGGAGAGGGGGTGGTCGGGGTGAGGCCAGGTCTGACGAAGGGTCTCGACAGCGTAGGTTCACCAGATTGATCCCTGGGATGGCGGGACTGTCATATATGGAAA
>NW_026576384.1:95000-108981 GCF_028641065.1 Leucoraja erinaceus
ATTTATACAGCCTGAATAAAACACATTGCTTTTACATACACAGACTCCTTTTAGACTACCTCGTGGAAACAGGCCCTTCGGCCCAACTTGCCCATGCCGGCCAACATGTCCCAGCTACACCAGTCCCACCTGCCCACATTTGGTCCATATCCCTCTATCCATGTAACTGCGTTTTGGTTTGGAACGTACCACAGTGGCAGGGCGGGTTGGTCAGGGCCCCCGGGACACTGGTTCAATCCTGACCTCTGGTGCTGTCGGTGTGGAGTTTGCATGCTCTCCCTGTGACTGTATGGGCTCCGTTCGGGTTTGGGCGGCACAGTGGCACAGCGGGTTGAGTTGCAGGCTTGCAGCTCCAGAGAGCTGTGCGGAGTTTGCACGTTCTCCCTGTGACCTACGTGGGTTTTCTCCAGGTGCCCTGGTTTCCTCCCACACTCCAAAGACCCACAGGTTTCTAGGTTAATTGGCTTCGGTAATATCGTACATTGTTCCCTAGTGCGTGGGACAGTATGAGTGTACGGGGTCGAAGGGCCTGTTGCCGTGATGTAATGCTCTATGATTTCCAATTCACGTCCTTGATTATAAGTTCATAATTCATAGGAGCAAAATAAGGCCATTCGGCCCATCAAGTCCACTCCGCCATTCAATGTGATCATCCCCAATCAGTACCCCGTTCCTGCCTTCTCTCCATATCCCCTGACTCCGCTATTTTGAAGCACCCTATCTAGCTCTCTCTTGAAAGCATCCAGAGAACTGGTCTCCACCTGAGGCAGAGAATTCCACAGACTCACAACTCTCTGTGAGATACAGTGTTTCCTTGTCTCCGTTCTAGATGGCTTACTCCAAATTCTTAAATTGTGGCCCCTGGTTCTGGACTCCCCCCTGACTCCGCTATCTTTAAGAGCCCTATCTAGCTCTTCCTTGAAAGTATCCAGAGAACCGACCTCCACCGCCCTCTGAGGCAGAGAATTCCACAGACTCACCACTCCCTGAGAGAAAAATGTTTCCTCGTCTCCGTTCTAAATGGCCGGTGCCTTATTCTTAAACTGTGTGTGTGTGGCCTCCACCATCTTCTGTGGCATTGGTGACTCTCGGACTATCCTTGATCGGACTCTGCTGGCTTGACCTCGCACTGAACGTTATTCCCTTCCCATGTTGTAAACGCCTCGATTGTCATCACATCTCATTTTATTGTCTTTCCACTGACCTGGTCTGCACGGAACAGAAAAGCCATTCACTGTACCTCGTTACGCGCTGCAACAAACCAATCCAAACTCAACTCAAGCATCTTTGCCAAGGTCAGTGGGAGGGAGATGAGAAGCTGGAGACCTGGATTAGAATCAGTGTACACACACCTGGCATGTTGCCAGCACCACCATCTGGTCAAGTGTACACAAAAGTGCTGGAGAAACTCAGCGGGTGCAGCAGCATCTATGGAGCGAAGGAAATAGGCGACGTTTCGGGACCGAAACATAGAAACATAGAAATTAGGTGCAGGAGTAGAGGCCATTCGGCCCTTCGAGCCTGCACCGCCATTCAATATGATCATGGCTGATCATCCAACTCAGTATCCCGTACCTGCCTTCTCTCCATATCCTCCGATCCCCTTAGCCACAAGGGCCACATCTAACTCCCTCTTAAATATAGCCAATGAACTGGCCTCGACTACCCTCTGCGGCAGAGAGTTCCACAGATTCACCACTCTCTGTGCGAAAAAAGTTCTTCTCATCTCGGTTTTAAAGGATTCCCCCCTTATCCTTAAGCTGTGACCCCTTGTCCTGGACTTCCCCAACATCGGGAGCAATCTTCCTGCATCTAGCCTGTCCAACCCCTTAAGAATTTTGTAAGTTTCTATAAACCCCTGTGGGGTTTCGGCCCGAAACGTCGCCTATTTCCTTCGCTCCATAGATGCTGCCGCACCCGCTGAGTTTCTCCAGCATTTTTGTCTACCTTTGATTTTTCCAGCATCTGCAGTTCCTTCTTAAACATCTGGCCCAGTGCTTTGTGTTGTTGCAACTGGGAATACTTCACTGGTCTGATGGTGAAGGGGAAGCTACCGAGGCGTTCAGGTCAATAGACTATTGACAGAAGCAAAGTGAATGTTAAGACAGCATGCACAGCTGGTTGGGCGGACTTGCGGAGAGATTTGTTTCCTCAAATAGCAGCGGGCACAAATCCTTTCCTCTCAAGCTGTTGGTTGAAGGTGAACTTTGATGGGCTGAGTTTGTTGTTTCCCCTCCAGTTTCAGTTTCAGTTTAGTTTATTGCCCCGTGTGCCGAGGTGCAGCGAAAAGCTTTTGTTGCGCGCTAACCAGTCAGCGGAAAGACAATACGTGATTATATCAAGCCATTACACGGTGGCGCAGCCGTAGAGTTGCTGCCTTACAGCGCTTGGAGACCCGGCGATGGGCGCTGTCTGTACGGAGTTTGCACGTTCTCCCCGTGACCTGCGTGGGTTTATCTCCGAGATCTTCGGTTTCCTCCCACACTCCAAAGACGCGCAGGTTTGTAGGTTAATTGTCTTGGTGTAAATGTAAATGGGAGCTAGCTAGGGCTCTTAAAGATAGCGGAGTCAGGGGATATGGGGAGAAGGCAGGAACGGGGTACTGATTGGGGATGATCAGCCATGATCACATTGAATGGCGGTGCTGGCTCGAAGGGCCGAATGGCCTCTACTCCTGCACCTATTGTCTATTGTCTATTGGCCCGGTGACCTGCCGGCGTTGCTGGGTCGGCCTGGCCAAGCCTAGATGTTGGTGTCCATCGCTCAGAGTGCAGGGGATGGAGGCAAATGCCCCTGTCCCACTTAGGAAACCTGAACGGAGACCTCTGGAGACTTTGTGCCCCACCCAAGGTTTCCGTGCGGTTCCCGGAGGTTTCTGTCAGTCTCCCTACCTGCTTCCACTACCTGCAACCTCCGCACCTGCAACCTCCGGGAACCGCACGGAAACCTTGGGTGGGGCGCAAAGTCTCCAGAGGTTTCCGTTCAGGTTTCCTAAGTGGGACAGGGGCTTTAGCTTTCATTGCAAAAGGATTTGAGTATAGGAGCAGGGAGGTTCTACTGCAGTTGTACAGGGTCTTGGTGAGACCACACCTGGAGTATTCCGTACAGTTATGGTCTCCAAATCTGAGGAAGGACATTATTGCCATAGAGGGAGTACAGAGAAGGTTCACCAGACTGATTCGTGGGATGTCAGGACTGTCTTATGAAGAAAGACTGGATAGACTTGGTTTATACTCTCTAGAATTTAGGAGATTGAGAGGGGATCTTATAGAAACTTACAAAATTCTTAAGGGGTTGGATAAATGCAGGAAGATTGTTCCCGATGTTAGGGAAGTCCAGGACAAGGGGTCACAGCTTAAGGATAAGGGGAAATCCTTTAAAACCGAGATGAGAAGAACTTTTTTCACACAGAGAGTGGTGAATCTCTGGAACTCTCTGCCGCAGAGGGTAGTTGAGGCCACAGTTCATTGGCTATATTTAAGAGGGAGTTAGATGTGGCCCTTGTGGCCAAGGGGATCAGGGGGTATGGAGAGAAGGCAGGTACGGGATACTGAGTTGGATGATCAGCCATGATCATATTGAATGGCGAATGGTGCAGGCTCGAAGGGCCGAATGGCCTCTACTCCTGCACCTGTTGTCTATGTTTCTATGTTTATTACAGATCGTGTACAGGCAGCGGGGATTAGTCTAACTTGGCATCATGTTGGCCACGGATATTGTGGACCCGGGGCCTGTACCTGCGCTGTACATTCTAGATGCTGCCCCATCTACCGTGTGTTTGGCTTTGGTTGTTCTTACAGACCCACCAAGGTAGAACTCACAGGATCTGGAGATGATGCAAGGACCATAGACAGCCCACGTAGAAACATAGAAATTAGGTGCAGGAGTAGAGGCCATTCGGCCCTTCGAGCTAGCACCACCATTCAATATGATCATGGCTGATCATCCAAATCAATATCCCATCCCTGCCTTCTCTCCATACCCCCTGATCCCTTTAGCCACAAGGGCCACATCTAACTTCCACAAACTCCTTTATCTCCAGAATGGATGACAGAGGATGGACAACTGCTCCATGTGTTTTACTGTCATAGAACATGGAACAGTGCCAGCACAAGAGCAGGCCATTCGGCCCACAATGTCCGTGCTAGACATGATGCCACCACCAACTCTCACCCGTCTGCGCACAATCCATATCCCTCCATCCCCTGTCGAACCATGCGTCTATACAAAATGCCCCTTCTAGAAATACAGAAACATAGACAATAGGTGCAGGAGTAGAGGCCATTCGGTCCTTCGAGCCTGCACCGCCATTCAATATGATCATGGCTGATCATCCAACTCAGTATCCTGTACCTGCCTTCTCTCCATACCCCCTGATCCCTTTAGCCACAAGGGCCACATCTAACTTCCTCTTAAATCCAGCCAATGAACTGTGTGGCCTCAACTACCTTCTGTGGCAGAGAATTCCACAGATTCACCACTCTCTGTGTGAAAAATGCTTTTCTCATCTCGGTTTTAAAGGATTTCCCCCTTATCCTTAAGCTGTGACCCCTTGTCCTGGACTTCCCCAACATCGGGAGCAATCTTCCTGCATCTAGCCTGTCCAACCCCTTAAGAATGTTGTAAGTTTCTATAAGATCCCCCCACGATCCCATTGAGAGTGGATAACACAGCAACAGAGGCAGACCACTAAAAGCTCTATAAATACACAGACGTTTGGTTATGCAGTTAAATATTAATATAGACAGCATGCTCTATAATATTCATCAATGCTATTAGTCCCAGCATTTGTGCATGAGGGATTTAATTTGGCTGGCGGTGCAGTCAGCACTTTGCCCAGTGTGTGTTTCCCAAGTTGTGCCTTCTAGACATTCCCCAACTAAGGAGGGAGTTAGATGTGGCCCTTGTGGCTAAAGGGATCAGGGGGTATGGAGAGAAGGCAGGGACGGGATACTGAGTTGGACGATCAGCCATGATCATATTGAATGGCGGTGCAGGCTCGAAGGGCCGAATGGCCTCTACTCCTGCACCTATTGTCTATGTTTCTATGAAACTTCTTCAGTGACTACATTTTTTCTCACAGAGAGTTGTGAGTCTGTGGAATTCTCTGCCTCAGAGGGCGGTGGAGGCCGGTTCTGTGGATACTTTCGAGAGAGAGCTAGATAGGGGCTCTTAAAGATAGCGGAGTCAGGGGATATGGGGAGAAGGCAGGAACGGGGTACTGATTGGGGATGATCAGCCATGATCACATTGAATGGCGGTGCTGGCTCGAAGGGCCGAAAGGCCTCTACTCCTGCACCTATTTTCTATGTTTCTATGAAAGCTAGGGCATAGGAAATAGGTAACGTTTTGGGCCGAACCCCTTCGGGATTCGGCCCGAAACGTTGCCTATTTCCTTCACTCCATAGCTACTGCTGCACTACTGAGTTGGATGATCAGCCATGATCACATTGAATGGCGGTGCAGGCTCGAAGGGCCGAATGGCCTCTACTCCTGCAACTGTTGTCTATAGTCTCGGGTGCTGTGAGGCAGCAGCTCCACCGCTGTTTTATGTTCTAATAAAAGAAAAATAAAGATCCCAGTCTCTCAGTAATATCACGAGCGGGATTTTTACATCAGTGTCGGTTCCCTGCATGAACTCAATGCCCCCCTAATGTTACATAAATGGGACCAATTCTGTCTGGCCTCTGTGATTTGTGGCCTGCGATCTGGTAGCTCCAGGCTCACTCACAGAGAGGCAATAAATCAGACTTGAGCTATGATTTTCTGTATCAGTGAGCGTGTCGGGCAAATTAAATCCTGTTTGGAGCTGGAGCTGAAGAGCAGATTCAAGGACCTCTCTCTCTGGTGATGAGAAAAAAAGTGTCTTCACAGCCTGTGCAACAAATCTACCAAGAGAGTGTCCTTCTGGCAATGTGAATGCCAGCCCCAGCCTGTCCTAACGCCTTCCAAACTAAAATAAACTCCCAAAATCTAACACCATTTTAAGAATCGCAGTGAAAGGTTTCAGAGATTGTCACGGTGGCGCAGCGGTAGAGTTGCTGCCTCACAGCGCCAGAGACCCGGGTTCCATCCTGACTACGGGCGCTGTCTGTACGGAGTTTGCACGTTCTTCCCGTGACTGCGTGGGTTTTCTCCGGGTGCTCCGGTTTCCTCCCACATCTTGTTTAGTTTAGTTTAGCTTAGTTTAGTTTAGCTTAGTTTAGCTTAGCTTAGCTTAGCTTAGTTTAGTTTAGTTTAGCTTAGCTTAGCTTATCTTAGCTTAGCTTAGTTTAGTTCAGTTTAGCTTAGCTTAGCTTAGCTTAGCTTAGTTTAGTTTAGTTTAGTTTAGTTTAGCTTAGCTTAGCTTAGCTTAGCTTAGTTTAGTTTAGTTTAGTTTAGTTTAGCTTAGCTTAGCTTAGCTTAGCTTAGCTTAGCTTAGTTTAGTTTAGTTTAGTTTAGTTTAGCTTAGTTTAGCTTAGCTTAGCTTAGTTTAGTTTAGTTTAGTCTAGTTTAGTCTAGTCTAGTTTAGCTTGGTTTAGTTGAGTCTAGTTTAGAGATACAGTGCGGAAACAGGCCCTTCGGCCCACCGAGCCCGTGCCGACCAGCGATCCCCCGCACACTAACACTATCCTACACACACTGGGGACACTTTACACATAAGCCAAGCCAATTAACTGGCAAACCTGCACGTCTTTGGAGTGTGGGAGGAAACCGAAGATCTCGGAGAAAACCCACGCAGGTCGCGGGGAGAACGTGCAAACTCCGTACAGACAGCGCCCGTAGTCAGGATCGAACCTGCGCAGCAAGCGCTGTAAGGCAGCAACTCTACCGCTGCGCCACCGTGACACCCTTAATTTGGCTTTGTTTAAAGGAAACAGTAAATTGTCCCTACTGTGTAGGATAACGCTGGTGTACGGGGTGCTCCTGGGGCGGCATGGATACGATGGGCCGAAGGGCATGTTTCCACGCTGTATCTCTAAACTGAACTTAATATTAAGATGCAAAAAGGTTTGTGTTCAGGTTTATTGTTGTAATGTGTAGCGAGGTTCAGTGAAAAGCTTCGTTTTGCAAACAGGTCAAACAATACTGGAGTAACTCAGCGGGTCAGGCAGCATCTGTGGAGCTAAGGAAATAGGCAACGTTTCGGGCCGAAACCCGTAAGGGTTTTGGCCCGAAACGTTGCCTATTTCCAGAAGGATTTCGGCCCGAAACGTTGCCTATTTCCTTAGCTCCATAGATGCTGCTGCACCATAACTCAGCGGGACAGGCAGCATCTGTGGAGAACATGGATAGGTGACGTTTCACAGAGTGCTGGAGTAACTCAGTGGGTCAGGCAGCATCTGTGGAGAACATGGATAGGTGACGTTTCAGGTCTGAAGAAGGGTCCTGATCTCAAAGGTCACCTATCCATGTTCTCCACAGATGCTGCCTGACCCACTGAGTTACTCCAGTACTCTGTGAAACGTCACCTATCCATGTTCTCCACAGATGCTGCCTGACCCGCTGAGTTATGGTGCAGCAGCATCTATGGAGCTAAGGAAATAGGCAACGTTTCGGGCCGAAATCCTTCTGGAAATAGGCAACGTTTCGGGCCGAAATCCTTCTGGAAATAGGCAACGTTTTGGGCCGAAATCCTTCTGGAAATAGGCAACGTTTTGGGCCAAAACCCTTACGGTTTTCGGCCCAAAACGTTGCCTAGTTCCTTAGCGCCACAGATGCTGCCTGACCCGCTGAGTTACTCCAGCACTCTGTTCCTTTTTTATTAGATTACATTATGATGTTTTCTCCCATTCCAGAGAGTCGAGTGGAAGATATTTAATTTTAAATTTCACACATGGCCAGGTTATTTTTACATCTGCAAAAATAATATTGTGGTGTTTATCGCATTGCTAATGTACCCATGACGATGTGTTAAACATTTAAACACTCCACATAGAGGGTGTTGCTTATGTCATCTCAACCAAAGAACTCTGCTTGTTTTGTCTGCTAATGGTCTTGAGTCGAGTTTGTGTCGAAAATGAGTTGGCTTCAGGGGAATAAAATTGTCTTTTATATTTCGTGTGGGAAGGAACTGCAATAGAAAATAGACAACAGGTGCAGGAGTAGAGGCCATTCGGCCCTTCGAGCCAGCACCGCCATTCAATGTGATCATGGCTGATCATCCCCAATCAGTACCCCGTTCCTACCTGGAACAGTGGATATAGTAGACACTTCCCTGACATCAGTCCGAAGAAGGGTCTCAACCCGAAACGTCACCCATTCCTTCTCTCCAGTGATGCTGCCTGTCCCGCTGAGTTACTCCAGCATTTTGTGTCTATCTTCGATTTAAACCAGCATCTGCAGTTAGACAATAGACAATAGGTGCAGGAGTAGAGGCCATTCGGCCCTTCGAGCCAGCACCGCCATTCAATGTGATCATGGCTGATCATCCCCAATCAGTACCCCGTTCCTGCCTTCTCCCCATATCCCCCTGACTCCACTATCTTTAAGAGCCCTATCTAGCTCTCTCTTGAAAGTATCTAGAGAACCGGCCTCCACCGCCCTCTGTGAGGCAGAGAATTCCACAGACTCGCAACTCTCTGTGAGAAAAAGTGTTTCCTTGTCTCCGTTCTAAATGGCTTACCCCTTATTCTTAAACTGTGTGGCCCCTGGTTCTGGACTCCCCCAACATCGGGAACATGTTTCCTGCCTCTAGCGTTTCCAAACCCTTAATAATCTTTAAAGTTTCAATAAGATCCCCTCTCATCCTTCTAAATTCCAAAGTACTTCTAGACTCCAGAATCATCCCACCACAACTAGAGAGCGGTCCTGAAATATTGTCTACCTTATTGGTGACCCTCGGACTATCCTTGATCGGACTTTGCTGGCTTTACCTTGCACTAAACGTTATTCCCTTATCATGTATCTGTACACTGTGGACGGCTCGATTGTAATCATGTGTTGTCTTTCCGCTGACTGGTTAGCACGCAACAAAAGCTTTTCACTGTACCTCGGTACACGGGACAATAAACCAAACTAACTAACTAACTGTGTTTAAGAAGGAACTGTGCAGATGCTGGAAAATCGAAGGTGGACAAAAATGCTGGAGAAACTCAGCGGGTGCAGCAGCATCTATGGAGCGAAGGAAATAGGCAACGTTTCGGGCCGAAACCCCAGAGGGGTTTCGGCCCGAAACGTTGCCTATTTCCTTCCTGAATGTTACCTATTTCCTTCTGGACTGCCCCTGGCATCGGGAACATTTTTCCTGCATCTGCCCTGTCCAAACCCTTAAGAGTTTTAAAGTCTGAAGAAGGGTTTCGGCCCGAAACGCTGCCTATTTCCTTCGCTCCATAGATGCCGCTGCACCCGCTGAGTTTCTCCAGCTTTTTTGTGTAACTAACTAAAACTGTCTGGTTTACGTCGAAAGTTGACACAAAATGCTGGAGTAACTAGTGGTTAACAATGGTTAACAAGGGAGAGAGAAGGGTCTGTCCTTGATTGTTGCCTGATAACAACTGGGAAGAAACTGTCCCAAATGCGAATAATGTTTAGTGTACGATAAACTCCGATCAAAGATAGTTTGTGACCATTGATTGGAACGCTGTTTTGGATTTTTGGATTGCCAGTTCAAATAGCCACTTGCCTCCTACCCGGTGCCTCAGGTCAGCGGATCAGCTGCTCCTTGAGGTACCAAGGTCTAAACGGAAGCTCAGAGGGGATAGAGCCTTTTCTGTTGCTGCCCGGGCACTCTGGTACACCTTGCCGCTGCAGATCAGACAGGCCCCTTCACTATCCATCTTTAAATCCTCCC
This sequence comes from Leucoraja erinaceus, assembly GCF_028641065.1. NCBI lineage: Eukaryota > Metazoa > Chordata > Chondrichthyes > Rajiformes > Rajidae > Leucoraja > Leucoraja erinaceus. Next base: position 104,773 of record NW_026576384.1, read on the forward strand.
TAAAAACTCACTTTTATTCACTGGCTTTCGACACTGGCTGAGACATTGTTCCTGTTTTAGTGCTTTTAATGTCTTTTAGAAACATAGAAACATAGAAATTAGGTGCAGGAGTAGAGGCCATTCGGCCCTTCGAGCCTGCACCGCCATTCAATATGATCATGGCTGATCATCCAACTCAGTATCCCGTACCTGCCTTCTCTCCAAACCCCCTGATCCCCTTAGCCACAAGGGCCACATCTAACTCCCTCTTAAATATAGCCAATGAACTGGTCTCAACTACCTTCTGTGGCAGAGAATTCCACAGATTCACCACTCTCTGTGTGAAAAATGTTTTCCTCATCTCGGTCCTAAAGGATTTCCCCCTTATCCTTAAACTGTGATCCCTTGTTCTGGACCTCCCCAACATCGGGAACAATCTTCCTGCATCTAGCCTGTCCAACCCCTTTTAATTTTTACTGTTTTTATAGTCCTGTCGTCTTAATGGTTTTAGTAGTTTGTAATAACTTTTTGTTGACTTCCCATGTACAGCACTTTGTGGTAACTGATGTTGTCTAAAAGCGCTTTATAAATAAAGTTATTATTATTATTATTATTATTATTATTATTATTAAGCGGGGCGTAATATCTCCCCATGGCTTCTTGTCAACAAAGCCCTGTCCTTCAGTTCCTGCCTCTCGCGAATGACAACTTAAATGCATCTTAAAACGGCATGTATCTATTAGCTGAGTGGCGCTCCTAATCCACATGTCACGCATCAGAGTGCTCCTGTAATTGCCAGGGTTAAACGTGGAGCTGGCCTGGGCCTGCCCGCTTTAATGTGGCCTCTCCAACGCTGCTCATTTGGACAGTAATGATGGAATCAATTTGACAGGCATCCAATTCCACTCACAATACCATTGATCTTGTCTCCCTGTGGCCCACTTACGCTCGGAGAAAGGAAGATGTTGTCGGCTCACTCCGGCTTAGTTAGTATCTGATGATGGTCCCGTGATCAAGTGTTGCCGAGATAATGGATCCCAGCTTTCACTTCCTCCTCTCACGTAAGGAGATACATTTAGACATTTGATCTCTTAATCTAAGCCGTACGCTACTGAGGGAACGCTGCCTTGCCATGTAACATGGAGAGATAGGAAATCGATGGGCTGAATGGTACTAAGCCTAGCTCCTCTTGTATGTGAGCTCAGCGGACTATTCCTGCGCGCTTTGTCCGGAAGGCGTAGGAATGGGCGAATTCACCCAGAGATTTGTTGTGAATCTGTGTGGAATTCTCCGCCACAGAGGGCAGTGGAGGCCCATTCATTGGATGTATTCAAGAGAGAGTTAGAAACATAGAAACATAGAAATTAGGTGCAGGAGTAGAGGCCATTCGGCCCTTCGAGCCTGCACCATTCGCCATTCAATATGATCATGGCTGATCATCCAACTCAGTATCCCGTACCTGCCTTCTCTCCATACCCCCTGATCCCCTTAGCCACAAGGGCCACATCTAACTCCCTCTTAAATATAGCCAATGAACTGTGGCCTCAACTACCCTCTGTGGCAGAGAGTTCCAGAGATTCACCACTCTCTGTGTGAAAAAAGTTCTTCTCATCTCGGTTTTAAAGGATTTCCCCCTTATCCTTAAACTGTGACCCTTTGTCCTGGACTTCCCCAACATCGGGAGCAATCTTCCTGCATCTAGCCTGTCCAACCCCTTAAGAATTTTGTAAGTTTCTATAAGATCGCCCCCTCAATCTCCTAAATTCTAGAGAGTATAAACCAAGTCTATCCAGTCTTTCTTCATAAGACAGTCCTGACATCCCAGGAATCAGTCTGGTGAACCGTCTCTGCATTCCCTCTATGGCAAGAATGTCCTTCCTCAGATTTGGAGACCATAACTGTACGCAATACTCCAGGTGTGGTCTCACCAAGACCCTGTACAACTGCAGTAGAACCTCCCTGCTCCTATACTCAAATCCTTTTGCAATGAAAGCCAACATACCATTTGCTTTCTTCACTGCCTGCTGCACCTGCATGCCTACCTTCAATGACTGGTGTACCATGACACCCAGGTCTCGCTGCATCTCCCCCTTTCCTAATCGGCCACCATTTAGATAATAGTCTGCTTTCCTGTTCTTGCCATGGGGTTAGGAGGGAGAGATAGACCAGCTATGATTGAATGGCGGAGTAGACTTGATGGGCCGAGTGGCCTCATTCTACTGCTATCACTTATGAGTGTATGAACATGAGATGGAGGAGAGGTTGAGGCGGGACAAAGACAGACAAGTGAAAGGTGGATACGTGAATGGGGTACGAGGGGTGAGGTTAGTGACTAGGGCTGAAGGTGAGAAGGAGACAGAAGGATGTCAGATGAGGACAGCAGCGCAGCGGGTAGAGCTGCTGCCTCACAGCGCCAGAGACCCGGGCTCCATCCCGGCTACGGGTGCTGTCTGTACGGAGTTTGCACGTTCTCCCTGCGGGTTTTCTCCGAGATCTTCGGTTTCCTCCCACACTCTGAAGACGGACAGGTTTGTAGGTTAACTGGCCTGGTGAAAAGGTCAGATTGTTCCCCTAGTGTGTGTGTAGGATAGTGTTAGTGTGCGGGGGGGGGGGGGGGGGGGGGTCGCTGGTCTGGCACGGACTCGGTGGGCCGAAGGGCCTGTTCCCGCGCGGTATCTCTAAACTAATTCATTAGACAATAGGTGCAGGAGTAGAGGCCATTCGGCCCTTCGAGCCAGCACCGCCATTCAATATGATCACGGCTGATCATCCAACTCAGTATCCTGTACCTGCCTTCTCTCCATACCCCCTGATCCCTTTAGCCACAAGGGCCAAATCTAATTCTCATTCTAATTAAATATAGCCAATGAACTACCTTCTGTGGCAGAGAATTCCAGAGATTCGCCACTCTCTGTGTGAAAAATATTTTCCTCATCTCGGTCCTAAAAGATTTCCCCCTTATCCTTATTCTGTGACCCCTAGTTCTGAACTTCAGCACTGCCATTCAAAGTGATCATGGCTGATCATCCCCAATCAGTACCCCGTTCCTGCCTTCTCCCCATATCCCCTGACTCCACTATCTTCAAGAGCCCTACCTAGCTCTCTCTTGAAAGTATCCAGAGAACATCAGGAGAAGAATGGAAAACAGGGGAGGTGACAATGAAGGTAGACAAAAGTGCTGGAGAAACTCAGCGGGTGCGGCAGCATCTATGGAGCGAAGGAAAGAGGCAACGTTTCGGGCCGAAACCCTTCTTCAGACAATGACTTTGCCTTCCATCACAGTGAGGAGGAGATTCACTTGGATGGATGTCTGTGTAAATTGTGTTAATTGTGTGTCTTGTTAATTGTTTCTTCTTGTTTTGTACGATTGCAGAAACCAAATTTCGTTTGAACTTCATTCGAGGTTCAAATGACAGTAAATTGTATCGTATTGAACCGGCCTCCACCGCCCTCTGGGGCAGAGAATTCCACAGACTCACAACTCTCTGGGTGAAAAAGTGTTTCCTCGTCTCCGTTCTAAATGGCCGACCCCCTTATTCTTAAACTGTGTGTGTGTGTGTGGCTCCTGGTTCTGGACTCCCCCAACATCGGGAACATGTTTCCTGCCTCTAGTGTGTCCAAACCCTTAATAATCTCATATATTTCAATAAGATTCCCTCTCATCCTTCTAAACTCCACAGAGTGCACAAGCCCAGCCGCTCCAGAACAAGGGGTCACACAGTTTAAGGATAAGGGGGAAATCTTTTAGGACCGAGATGAGAATTTTTTTTTTTTCACACACAGAGAGTGGTGAATATGTGGAACTCTCTGCCACAGAAGGTAGTTGAGGCCACACAGTTCATTGGCTATATTTAAGAGGGAGTTAGATGTGGCCCTTGTGGCTAAAGGAATCAGGGGGTATGGAGAGAAGGCAGGGATGGGATACTGAGTTGGATGATCAGCTGTGATCATATTGAATGGCGGTGCAGGCTCGAAGGGCTGAATGGCCTCTACTCCTGCACCTATTTTCAATGTTCTATGTCTATGTTTCTATCAGCCATGATCATATTGAATGTCGGTGCAGGCTCGAAGGGCTGAATGGCCTCAACTCCTGCACCTATTGTCTATGTTTCTATGCTTCTATTCTCTGTCTCCTCTAGAGCAGCACTGTGCATAAGGATAGGGTTGCTAATGTGTTTCCTCGTCTCCGTTCTAAATGGGCGACCCTTTATTTTTCTGTGTCGAGGGGGA